>NC_072018.1:13473080-13685580 GCF_027791375.1 Indicator indicator
CAGAACTGGACACAGTACTCAAGGTGTGGCCTAACCAGTGCTGTGTACAGGGGTACAATGACCTCCCTGCTCCTGCTGGCCACACTATTCCTGATGCAGGCCAGGATGCCATTGGCTCTCTTGGCCACCTGGGCACACTGCTGGCTCATGTTCAGGTGGCTGTCAACCAGTACCCCCAGGTCCCTTTCTGCCTGGCTGCTCTCCAGCCACTCTGACCCCAGCCTGTAGCTCTGCATGGGGTTGTTGTGGCCAAAGTGCAGCACCCGGCACTTGGATTTGTTGAATGCCATCCTGTTGGACTCTGCCTATCTGTCCAGCCTGTCAAGGTCCCTCTGCAGAGCCCTTCTACCTTCTAACAGATCAACACCTGCTCCCAGCTTGGTGTCATCTGCAAATTTACTGATGATGGACTCAATCCCCTCATCCAGATCATCAATAAAGATATTGAACAGGATGGGGCCCAGCACTGATCCCTGGGGGACACCACTAGTGACAGGCTGCCAGCTGGATGTGGCACCATTCTCCACCACTCTCTGGGCTCAGCCCTCCAGCTAGTTCCTAACCCAGCACAGAGTGCTGCTGTCCAAGCCACAGGCTGACAGCTTGGCCAGGAGTTTGCTGTGGGGGACAGTGTCAAAGGCCTTGCTGAAGTCCAGGTAGACTACATCCACAGCCTTTGCTACGTCCACCAGGCTGGTCACCTGATCATAGAAGGAGATCAGGTTGGTGAGGCAGGACCTGCCCTTCCTAAATCCATGTTGGCTGGGCCTGATTCCTTGGCCATCCTTCAGGTATGCAGTGATTGCCCCCAAGACAATCTGCTCCATGATTTTCCCTGGCACTGAGGTCAGGCTGACAGGCCTGTAGTTCCCAGGTTCTTCTGTTCATCCCTTCTTGTGGATGGGTGTCACATTGGCCAGTTTCCAGTCTTCTGGGACCTCTCCAGTGAGCCAGGACTGGTGGAAAATGATGGAGAGAGGCTTGGCCAGCTCATCTGCCAGCTCTTTCAGCACCCTAGGATGAATCCCATCAGGTCCCATGGACTTGTGAATATCCAAGTGACTCAACAAGTCTCGAACTAATTCCACATGGATTTCAGGAGTACAACACTGCTCCTTGACCCCATCAACCGGGTCAGGAGGCCAGTTATCCTGAAGTCCTCCTGCCTTACTGTTGAAAATGGAGGCAAAGAAGGTATTTAGAATCTCAGCCTTCTCCTCATCCTTAGTTACAATGTTACCCTCCACGTCCAATAAAGAGTGGAGGCTCCTCTTGCCCCTCTTTTTAGCATTAACATATTTATAAAAATGCTTTTTGTTGTCCTTCACGGAAGCGGCCAGTTTAATTTCTAACTGTGCTTTTGCCTCTCTAATTTTTCTTCTACATGATCTAGCAACATCCTTAAACATATCACTAGTTGCCTCCCCCCCTTTCCAAAGGCGATAAACCCTCTTTTTTTCCCTTAAATCCTTCAGGAGCTCCTTGCTCATCCAGGCCGGTCGTCTTCCCCGCCGGCTCGTCTTACGGCATGTGGGAACTGCCAGTTCCTGTGCCTTTAGGAGCTCCTGTTTGAAGTAGGTCCAACCATCCTGGACCCCTTTGTTCTTAAGGGCTGTTACCCAGGGAACTTTCCGAATAAGTTGCCTGAACAAGCTGAAGTTTGCCCTCCGAAAGTCCAAAGTGAGGGTTCTGTTACTGCTCCTCCCTATCTCCCTGCATATTGAAAACTCCACTATCTCATGGTCGCTGCACCCTAGACAGCCTCCGACCATCACATCTCCCACCAGCCCTTCTCTATTTGAGAACAGCAGATCAAGCAGAGCCTTACCCCTGGTAGGTTCACCTAAGAGCTGCATCAGGAAGTTGTCATCCATGCACTCTAGGAACCTTCTGGACTGTCTCCTCTCTGCTGAATTAAGTTCCCAGCAGATGTCTGGTAGGTTAAAGTCCCCCACAAGGACAAGGTCTGATGATCTTGAGACAGCTTCCAGCTGCTTATAGAATATCTCATCAGCCTCCTCATCCTGGTTGGGTGGTCTATAACAGTCTCCAACCAGGATGTCAGTTTTGTGCGGCCTCCCTCTGATTTTAACCCACAAGCATTCAACCCTTTCATCTGCAACCTCAAGTTCTGAGGCATCAAAGGATTCCCTAATATACAGGGCCACCCCTCCTCCTCTTCTCCCTTGCCTGTCTCTCCTAAAGAGCTTATAACCCCCCAGTGCAGTACTCCAATTGTGAGAATCGTCCCACCATGTTTCTGTGATGGCAACTACATCATAGTTCTCCTGGTGAACCAGGAGTTCCAGTTCCTCTTGTTTGTTGCCCATACTGCGTGCATTGGTGTACATGCACTTCAGCTGGGCTGCTGATTTCACCAGTTTGTGTGGTCCTTCCTCCTCTCCAGGGAGACTGGTTTCCACACCCACCCCCTTCAGACCTAGTTTAAAGCCCTCCCAATGAGTCCTGCCAACCCCAGTGCCAGCACCCTCTTACCTTTTCTAGATAAATTCAACCCATCTTGGTCCAGCAGGTCAGGTGCAATAAGAGTTGCCCCGTGATCAAAGAAGCCAAAATTCCGCTGCTGGCACCATCTCCTAAGCCAACTGTTGATGGTGTGGGTTTTCCTGTTCCTCTCAGTGTACACCACTGCTGCTGAGGGAACTGAGCAGAACACCACTTGAGCTCCTGCCCCATCAATCGATTTCCCAAGGGCCTTAAATTCCTTTTTAATCTTCCTGGTGCTGCTCTTTTCAATTTCTTCACTTCCAGCCTGGATTACCAGCAATGGGTAATAGTCAGAGGGCTAGATTAGTTTAGGTAACCTTTAGGTGATGTCCCTCACCCGGGCCCCAGGTAGGCAGCACACCTCCCTATGGGATGGGTCGGGACGACATATGGGTCCCTCTGTTCCCCTCAAGAGAGAGTCTCTGTGTAAGAGGTTAACGCACTGTAAACAGGACAACCTGCCTGTGCCCCCACGACCACCCCAACACAGAAGTGAGGGAAAAGGAACACACTAAACCTCCAAGCTCAGATAAGAAGAGTTTAACGTAAAATAACGTCATCCCAACGCACAATTAGCCAATAATATAATGCACAATAACTTAGCCTATTTGCAGGAAAAAGAAATGCAGCAGAAAGCAGAAAATCAGAGGACTATCCAGTTCCCAACTATCTTGATGCCATTCCCATGGGAAAGAATCAACACCCAAAACCCAGAACCCAAAGGTAACAACAGGAATAGGAAGCCTCTCATGTTACAATCTCAAACTCAAGGCCCATAATCCTTTGCTCCAGCCAGCACTTTCATTTTGAAGCTGTCATAGAATCATAGTCAGGGTTGGAAGGGACCACAAGGATCATCTAGTTCCAACCACCCTGCCTTGGGCAGGGACGCCTCACACTAGATCAAACTGGCCAGAGTCTCATCCAGCCTGGCCTTAAACATCTCCAGGGATGGGGCCCCAACCACCTCCCTGGACAACCCATTCCAGGCTCTCACCACTCTCATGGTGAAGAACTTCTTCCTCACATCCAGTCTGAATCTCCCCACTTCCAGCTTTATTCCATTCCCCTAGTCCTATCACTATCTGATATCCTAAAAAGTCCCGCCCCAGCTTTCTTGTAGGCCCCCTTCAGATGGTGAAAAGCCACAAGAAGGTCACCTTGGAGCCTTCTCTTCTCCAGACTGAACAGCCCCAACTCTTTCAGTCTCTCCTGACACAGGATGGTTTTGAGTAACAGCAGCAAATTTAAATTCAACCCATGACAAACTGCAATTCAGGTTTTTATTGCTCCAGAATCTCCTAAGACATCCTTAACTGCTTTTTATACCTGTATTATATTGCACTAAAAGGTTACTGATATTTAAACATTTTAATTAATACTCAGTACTGTGGCAAAAAAAAAAAAAACAACAGGAAAGGTTTTGTACTTAATTGATTAAATATCTTATAAGCTTCTCCAGTATTTCAGCAGTATTCAGCAGCTTTAGCAAAGGCACTTGGTTGTTACCACCATTTGGAAAACCTTTAAAAGAAATGGTGTTGAAGACAGTTGGAGCGCTTGAAGTTTCTGGGTCCTCAGAGACTGAAGGCTTTGAGGAAATCATAGTGAATTTTTGCACAGGGAAGAGAAAGGGAGTAAGGGAGAGAGACTTGGGGACTGGAAAATTAATACAGAATATACTTTCCATGTTACTGACATAGAATCACAGAATCATTTTGATTAGAAAAGACCTTTAAGATCATTGAGTCCAACCATTACATAACTCCCAAGTCTGGTGCTAAACCACGTCCCTCAATACCTCTGATTCTTTGAAACTCCTGCAGGGATGGGGATTCAACCACCTGCCTGGGGAGTCTCTTCCAGTATTTGAGAACCCTCTCAGTGTAAAACCTTCTTCTAATATCTGACCTAAACCTCTGCTGGTGCAACTTGAGGCCATTTCCTCTTGTCCTATCACTTGGTACTGGGGAGAAGACCCTGACACCCACCTCACTCCAACCTTCTTTCAGAAAGTTATAAACAGCTTGAAGGTCATTATTTTTCTATATGTACTTTGAAAACAATAAAACCTTTATGACTAAAAAGAAAATGCTTGGATCAAGGCCTCTGTTTCTGATACAAATATTTACACAATACTTTTTTTAGTTTACATGCACATATATACAAATGAAGTGTGAATAAGAGTTTAAACACACACATATGTGCATGCATAATGTTGAGCTATCAGTCCAACACATTTTGCCTCCAAAATTTAGATTAGAGCATATTAACAAGCAAATTATTTTATATGGATGCAGATGCTAGAGCAAGATGCCACAAAATAAATAAAATAAATTTATAAATAAATAAAGGGGAAAAATAAAAAATTAGTACAAAACCCAATTCAGCTGAAAAATGGAAGAGTTTTGCTTATTCTATGCCAAATTCTCTTATTACAGAAATAATCCTCTACTTTTTTTCCATTTGTGTTTAAATTCCAAATTCAAATCTGATGTTCTACCTTAAAATATCCTTTGCCTTTGTCATAAAACCACTGAGGCAAAGATGAAGCAAATTCAATTGCAAATTCCTCTGTTATATTTATTACTTCAAATATAAAAAGCATCTTAGGGAGCTGCTCATTTTCACAGCCAAACACTAAACAAGATGCAAATCAAAGTCAAGAATAGTGACAAAACGCACATGCAATTTCACTCAGAAACTTAGCTTGCCAGAAATGTAAGTGGCAGGCATCACAGTGTCTCCGTGGGGGAGCAATTATTCAATACAAAGCTTTGATACACCTTTTGTCTCTCATGCATTCATTAGCTAACTAACTTTGGCATAAAACTCCACAACTAATGCAAAGTGCCACAGGTGACTGACTCAGTGTAACTACACCAATATTACATCACCAAATATTTCCTTATCTTTGGAGGTGTATGCCAGACATGGAGAGTCCAGTGGCTCTACCCCAATATATCTTGGTGGCTGTAAAATTGTCACTATTACAACATTTTAGTTAATTGCTTGACATATAAAGTTTATTAGTGCATTTTTATCTGAGAAGGGCAATGAAGATGGTGAAGGTTTTAGAGCACAAGTCTTATGACCAGGAGCTGAGGAAACTGGAATGGGTTAGTCTGGAGAAGAGGTTGAAGAGAGAGTTTATTGCTCTCTCCAGTTACCTGGAAGGAGGTGGTAGAGAGGTGGGGTTCAGTTTCTTCTCCCTAGCAACGAGTGACAGGATGAGAAGAAATGCCTTAAGCTGCACCAGGGGAGATTTAGATTGGACATTAGGAAAATACTCTTTATTGAAAGAGTGGTTAGGCATTGGAACAGGCTGCCCAGGGAGGTGGTGGAGCCACCATTCCTGGAGGTGTTCAGAAAACACATAGACATGGCACTTTGGGCCACAGTTTGGAGGACATGATAGTGTTGGGTTGGCAGTTGGACTTGATGATCTCAGAGATCTTTTCCAACCTTAATGATTCTTTGATTCTACTAGCCATCAGACACTATAAGTCTTCTATTATCCAGCAAAATGCTTATGTAAACATACAATTCATATAACAGTCTTGCCAAATTTGTGAATTGTTGTGCAAGGAAATACTTTATGCAGTTCATCAGATTGTGTTTGAGGACAAACAGCAGACTCTTTTGGGAATGATGGTAATCTTGATGGAAGTGCCTGTAACTCTGGCTCTGAGGTATAATACCACCTTTAGCTTGTGTGTGACCCATAAAGAATTAGAATGTTATTTTCATCAGGATAGTAAGCCTGAAAAACATAATTTCAGTCTCTTAGTACTGATGAGAACTAATTTCTTAGAGATCTCTACCAGCAGTCTAAGAGTATTAATATGATGCCTTAGGATATTGTTCAGAGTTTTGTACCAGCTTGCCTGAAACAAGGTTAACTTACAGACTTTCCTTGGTATGTTCTATACCTTATTTTCCTTTGCCTGAGCCTTCTGAATTTTGCTAGATAAATGCTTCCCCTACCTACCCTAAATGATCCTGCTCTGGTAGGGGAGTTGGACCTGATGATCTCTTGAGGTCCCTTCCAACCTCTGATATACCGTGATACTATGATACTGTTGTACCCTTAAGAAAGCAAGAATATGAAATGAAAATGTTTTAATTAATGATTTTCCTGCAGTGCTAACTCTTAAAAAAATATTAATCCATTCATACCAAATTTGCTATTTCAGCCATTGGGTTGAAAAAGGAAAGAAATTAAATAATAATCATGAATTTTTAAATGAGGGGATAATCTTTCCCATGACTCCTTTAATACTTTTAGAAACCCATCAGGAAGCAGACAGCTGCAGAAGGCAATGCCACCCCGTCCCCAAGATGTTTACACGCTCAATGTGTAGCAGCCAGGCATCTACAGTGGGCTCAAACCCTTTGCCTTGAACCTGTGGTCCTCCAGGCACAATGAGATGAAATTTCACAGCATAAGGGGCAGCAGTTCCAGCACACTGAACAAAGAACCAAGAACAAGAAAATGATCCCAGTCCTGACACAGGGTTCATTTGTCAGGACTGACAGGTTGCAGTGGGAAACCTGAATGTTTGATATCAGATTCAGACTAGAGAGAGTAGGAGAGCTGCACAAACCAAGCTGCTCTGAGCAGCAGGTCATTACTCACAAGTGTAGGTAGACACAGGCAGTCTCAGAAATATTGACTTCAGTTCTGAGTTTTATTCTGTGTTCCCATCCTGTGAGGGTAACACTCACAGAAAGTTTCTAACAATTAAAAAATTAATGTTTCTCAAGTGCTATTGTCCCTGTGTGATCTGGAACAAAACAAATTCTGTTCAGCAACTTCACTTTTCAGCTCAGTCTCTTCTAAATAACTGCACTTTCCGAAGTTAACTGCACAGGCAGTGGCTACCTCTAGCAGTGCTAACACTTGATGTTTATAGCTACTACTGAGGATTGGGGTGCAGAATGGCTCTTGCTGATACTTGTGCCTATGGAGACCAAGGTCACTGCTAAATGTTGTCTACCATGCTGGGCGTGCAGAAAGTAAGAGGTCACATCTGTGGGGAGGAGTGGACAGGTGACCCTAAACTGACCAACAAGGTATTCCATTCCATTCCATTCCATTCCATTCCATTCCATTCCATTCCATTCCATTCCATTCCATATACTTCATGTTTGGTATAAAGCTGAGGGATCACAAGGGTTAAGCTGTCTTCTTCAATAGCTGATGTCTGAGGAGGGCTTTGTCTGTTCTGTCTTCAGTACTGATCCATGAGTTCCAGTATTCTGAATCCAATTCCTACCTGCTTCTGAGTCCCGTCTGAGCCTTCCCCAATGCTTGCCCACAGCATCAGTTGTGAAAATGACATATCTGCCATCAAGAACATTGGATTCAAATTTGATTTGGTATATATTTGTCTATATTTCATGTAATTACTATTATTATTTTTGTTAAAAGTGTATTAATTTTCCAGTCCCCAAGTCTCTCTCCCTTACTCCCTTTCTCTTCCATGTGCAAAGGGAGAGAGGTTAACAGAGAACTACTTATTTAGTAGCCAGCCCAGTCCTAACCCTTGACAGGTATGTAGATACAAAAATTCACTCTGATTTCCACAAAGCCTTCAGTCTCTGAGGACTCAGAAACTTCAGGCCCTCCAACTGTCTTCAACACCATTTCTTTTAAAGGTTTTCCAAATGGTGGTAACAACCAAGTGCCTTTGCTAAAGCTGCTGAATACTGCTGCAAAGTCATAGGCAGGATGAAAAGCAATCTGTTTTGACAAACACTGCAAAGCCATTGTTCTTGCTTTAGCTGCTTCCCCAAGCCAGCGAATCATAGAATCATAGAATTGTTAGGGTTGGATTGCAGCTCTGGATCCCACTTCTGGCTTAAACATAGAATCAAATAAAAGAAATTTAGAAAAATAACCTCTTGTTCCTTTGTTATACATAACAGGAAAACAGGAACCCATTGCCCCTCCTTAATATATTTCCCTTAATTGCTATGTTGTGTAACATGAAAATATGGTTCTCTGAAGTCTGCTTCAAACCCATGCAATTATAATTTTAAAAGTGCAATGCATTCATTTACAGCACATTCTGTTAATGTGCTCTTTTTCAGTGTGATACTTAGAGCAGAATGAGCATCCAAATGAGAGTAGCTGTTGCCAAAAAAACATACAAAATAAATTCAAGCTAGCCTCAGTAAAATATATCTGAAGAGAAAAATATTAAAAATCTATAAATCCTAGACTATAGTATAATACAATATAGCATACTTGTGTGTGCAAATTTGTTCCTATATGGATCTATACTGATACATACAAAACAAACTTGCACACACAAAGGTTTCCTAAATAAAAGGTCTTTATAATTTGGAAAAAGTACTCAAAAAAAAAAAAAAGAAAAGACTTTACTGAAGACAGAAGATAAATAGGCTTTCACATTTGATTTAAAAAATACATACCTGCTTCAAGCTAATTTTAGAATATCCTCCCCATTGCAGTCTATATGTGACATTCTTTAAAAAAAAAAAGAAATCTGACCATAAAAAAATATTTTATAGTTTCTGAATTTTCTCTTCAGAGACTAAGATTAGCTATAATTTCTAAATTATTGTATTTTTTCCTAATGTTTCTAAGTATTTGCCAAAGAATACACTCATCAATCTAACATGCTTGTAATTTGTCACTGATTTTACTTGCAAATAAAAGGATGTTTCTGATTACAGTGACAAGAAACACACACCACATATCCCTGCAATGAACAGGCTCATGATCACTGCTTTGTCAAGAATATATTCCACCTGCTTTGCTATACCGTTAACTGCACAATATTATTACTATTTTACTAAGGTAACACTTTTGAAAATGCAGTTAGCTGGGGAGGAACTGTACTTAAAGAAAAAATAAATTAATCAGAAGGTCATCATGGATTGCAAAGTTTTAGTGGGTCTTTCATGAAGTAATAAGGACATCACCAAATAAATATGGTTTTGGTACTGCCAGAAGCAGTTGTTGTAACTGGATATTCAGCTATCAAAGACTTAACAGAGATATAGAGATGTGATTAGAGAATCCTTGCAGACTGCACTATGGAGGCCACTCATTATGTCAGAATATAAGACTCAAAAGAAAAGAGAAACAAAATTAAAACAAATTCACAGGAAGATGATCTGTCATTACAGCCCCTTACTCTTTTCTATGCTAAGTTGTGGCAGTTTAGGCTGGGCGCCCCCTGCCACTGCTACATGAGATACACCTCTGGTGTCCTGGGTGCCCACCAATAGGGGTGGGCACAGGAAACGTATTTCTACCCATAAGTCCTGCACCCTATAAGGCCATCTGCAAAGTCATTCTCTTCCTCTGTCTTCCCTCTCTGCTCCCCTGGGAGATGTCCTCTCTTATCGGGTAATGCCGGGGGAGTATCCTCAAGGCCTCCTAGGCCTGTCTAGGCCTAATGCCAGGAGGAGAATGGAGGGGGGGCAGTCTCAGACCTGGCCAGCCTGAGACTTGCCTAGCAGCGGGAGGGGGAAGAAAGAGCCCTGGGGGGGGGTTGGGTTTACCCTCAGGTGGGAAGAAGGGAAGGATTGGGAAGCTTTGGGAATTCTGTGAGGGGTTCTGTACGCTTTGGGATACTCTTTGCCACTATGCTTTGTAGTCTTCTGTAGCTTCACCAATTGCTTTTCCATTTAAACTTTCCATCACTCTCCAATCCGTTTGTGTGAGTCTCATTCTTTTGTCCCTTTCGGGGCAAGAGAGGATCTGTCTGGCCCCAAACCAGCACATAAGTGTTCTGATTTCTTTTCTTCTAAGACACCACCTAAGGCTCAAGAAGCAAGCTCAGGGCAAGGAAAAAAAAAAAAAAGAAACCAACAAAACCCAAAGAAAACCCACCCAATCAAAACCCCAAACAACAATTAAAAAGCAGCAGAAAAAGGTAACTTCAAAGGAAATTAACAAATTAACTCTCTATGCCAGTCAAGAACCCTGCAGTTCTTAGCATAAAAATAAAAACTATTCTAACATGGACTTAGTTTGTGATTTTAATCACATCTCATTGCTGGAGCACTCGGATTGCAAAAAAGTCTTGTGGTGAAAAAAAAAAAACTAGCAAGCGAGTGAAGGTGTGATTACAACAAAAGGAAAAGCTAGACAAAGGAGATGGTAGTAGTTATGCAAATTCAGATTACAGTGAGTGTGTGTCATATATTTTGCAACATTATTTTTCTGAAAAATTTATTCTATCATATCTCAGGAGCTGTGCAGCTTTGTAGAAGAAATATAAGGCAGGATAATACTAAAGAAATTAATGGTTTAGAAAATGTCTCTGATTTACTCCATCACTGATACATTTTTTAGCTATATGCAGCTATAAGTTACAACATAAATATTAGGTTACTATTAATAGAAAATAATGTTGTGCTTTTGTTGTTTTTTTTTTTTTTAGTAATTCATTCAAGGTATATTACATCCCAGTGCTGAAATGTTAAATCACATGAAACTGAAAAAGACAGCATGTCTTGTTCCACCACTGGTGCGAAAATGAAATGGAATTCAATTAGGTGTCTTCTGTAGGAGTCTCTAGGAATAAATCAGACACTGCTTATTAATCCACAGTAAGCAATATCATCTGGTTAGGAAAAAAAAAAAAAAAAAGAAAAGGTCTATATGTACAAAAGAACAGAAGGCAATTCTAGCTGTACATGAGGAAGGAACTCCCTGGCAATTCTCTGTGCGTGCGTGCTCAGTGGAATCCAGACAAGAAAAGGGAAAAAAATAGTTTCCAGGAAAAATACACACAAGGGCACCATTTTGGGATTAGTTTCCCATCTTGCTTGCCCATTAATTCATGAGACTGTAAAATCACTCAGTTTGTGGTCTCTAAGGGAATGACTTTCTCATGTTGGCCCAAATCACCCACTAAGTTCTGGCTTTTGCTGGGATGTCCTGTCTAGGCACCTGCCTATGCAGTTGGTGCTCTAAAATTTTGAAAATATTTTGTGTTTATGACAGAATCAAGGTGATAACTTTCAAACTGTGCATTTTGAGAGCTGTTGACAAGGCTAAGGTTGTGAACCATCTACTTTCTGTGTCCTCTAGTCTCAGCAAGACTGGGAGATGTGTCACTTTGTGCTACAGCTGCGTCCTGGCCTGTATACTAGCAGTTATAGTATTCATCTTTGTTTGTTTGTTTTTTTTATACAATATTTGGAATCCATTCTTTGTCCTCAGGACAATTCCTGAACGAATTACCCTGTTGAATTCTCTTACCCTTCACATTAAGACCACAAACTTCAACTGTTGGTACAAACAAACAAGGACGTAAGAAAAGGAACACACAAGGGCAACTAAAATAGCAGAGGGGATGGAGTTACTGACTTATGAGGGGGTAGAATTATTGCCTTGTGAGGAGACACCAGAGAAGTCTGCAGGGTGTGTAACTGAGATTTAAAAAAATCTGAGAAGTTAGTATGAATATAATTTGCTCACAGCCCTTAAACAATGTATCTAGAGGGCACTCTTTAAAGCTGGTAGCACACGAGGTTAAATCAGATTAAAAGGTACATTTTCACTTGGTGGCTGTTGAACTTCTGGAATTCGAATATTTGCACAGGAGGTTGTGAAAGTAGATAGTATCTGTAGATTCAGAAAAGGATCAGAAAAGTAATGACTCACAGGTCTCTAAACAGATATGAAAAAGTACACCTTCCAATAATCCTAATATAATGCTGGAGAAACTCTGAAATAAATTGTTTAAAGACAGCATCTAAGTTTGTGTGCTTGTTCCATCTCATTTTGTCTGGTTAATGTGGTTCACATTGAAGATAATGTATTACTTTAGATAGAATTTGTCATGTAAATACAGAATTCTTTTACTTTACCTAATCCATTTGCTGCTTTAGATTCACATGCTTTGCTAATGAACTGTAAATGTGCTCTTCCAAAATCAGGTATATTATTCAGTTATAAAACCCAAAACATAACTATTTCAATATTCACTTCCAATGTGATAGATTAGCAGAGGTGAAAATTAGTTTAATAGAAGAAAAGTGGCATTAATTATACATATGGATGATTTTTAAAAATCTTATTTCGGTTTCTTATTTTTGTAGATTGAAATTTTTAAACTGAATTTGATTTTGATAAAGATATTCTTAGTTTATATTTTAAAAGCCTAGTAACAATATAATTAATAACCTTATAGTGCTCTTGCCTGATGAATATTTCAACTTCACAATAATTCCCCAAGCACTTTGATGATGTTATGTAACTATCTTGTCTCTAGCAATCATCCACTCCATTTATACCAGAAATAAAGGAATCCTGCAAATTTATATAATCCTCATAATAAATTCCCATTTTGTTGCTCTAGGAAAATACACTCCAGCATCACCAGGAGTAGTTTCAGACTTTACTAGAAATCTCTCCATGAACATTCATTCTTGCTTTGGTGCATGCATAATTTTCACCTAGAAGTGCCTCCTGATTTCATTTTCTGGTATTTTGTCAATACTGACTTTAAAGATAAGAGATTATCTGAAAAACAAACAAGCAAACAACACTTAAGTCTCCTTAAAATTCTGGTGAGATCACAGGGTATTTTGGACAATATTAAGGATCTTTTAACCTATCTTAACTGGGATACATCATCTCCCATATTCCAGGTACATACAAGGAAGTGCAGCATTTTCAGTCATTTTTTCATGATACTAAAACATTGGATTCACTTGTATTTGTCAGGGCTTGTATACAATAACAATCAAATGGCTGCATTTACAGAGAACACTAGAGGAGTTTACATTTCAGTGTTGTTAGATGATATCAAAATAAACAAGAAAGCAGAGTCAAATGGGCAATAAGACCAAAAGACAGGGAGAAATGCAATTAGACAGGAGGTAACATAGTGAGCACCCTTGGACAGACTATTTGTCCAGGCTGGGTTAAAGGACTTGTTCAAGGAGGTCATCAAATGGTATACATCTAGAAATAAAGAGCAAATGAAGAACGTAACACTGAGATGAGAGCAATCAGAGCACATGTGCTTAGTGAAAGAAAGTAGACATGTAGGCAGGGGAAATAACAACAAGGATGAGCATAAAATGTTGAGATAGTAAATCCCAAACCACGGACCTTAACGTCTGAACTGGGGGCGTTGGTTAAGTTTGGTCTGAGAAAGAGGCAATGTATGGTGAAGTAAATTGAAAGACAAGAATAGAAAAATAGAAAAGAGAAAATCACAAAGGCAGGAATCAAAGTTCAGGGAAAAAGATTTTGTCTTAAAATTTTTCTACAGATCTGCTACGGCTTCTGGAAAACAACCTCACTGTGCTTGGAAGTGGCTTTATACATCATCCCCAAAATAAACAATCAAGACAGTTTGGGGTAAAACAGAGACAGAGCATCATCAGTAAATTCAAGGAGAAAGTAATAAAAATATGTTAGTGAAGTCTCCCTTATATGAGATACAATATGTGAGATGAGGATGAGAGAACCAGTTCTGGTATCTGGGACATGTATGATGCTTTTATGGCACCAAGCAGGAAAAGTGTGCCACTAATGACTATGTAATTGTATCATTTAAGCACTTTACAGTTATTTTTAGAAAAATATAAAGCCTTAATTTGTGAAGGGTCATGCTGTGACAAAGAAATCAAACTAGCAGCAGGAATGTCACTTTAATGCCGTAGATAGATACCAGTTCCATAATAGGTATTTAACAGGTACACATCTGCCTGTCACACCTTTTTGAGCAGTCTAAAGCTCAATTGATTTTTTTAGTCTTTCTCATTATTTTGTACTCCTGATAAGCCAGCAGAAGTGAAAAACAATCCAAAACATTTAAATAAGGATTATTGAACCTTCCTTGATTTACAATCTCACAGCAAACCATCTGCATCTTCTAGCCATTTCTTTCACCCCTATTGTCTCTGTAGCTGAAATGCAGGTAAGAATTCTAGCTTAAACAAAGTCTAGACTGCAGCATTGGCTGAAGATTTCATGGCTTATTTTACTTTGGTCCCATCACTGACTGCAAGGATAAAGGCATCTTCTCCAGAAGTACACTGAAAAGATATTTATATATAGAGAGAGTCAGACTACAATTTGCATCAAAACCTCTTCAGTAAAGAATAAAAGATAAGGCACTGTCACAGGCGATTCACTTCTGAGGGGAGCAGAAGGTTCAATATGTATACTGGACCCTTCACGTAGGGAAGTCTGCATCCCTGGGGCCTGGGTTAGTGATGTCAGAAGAAAGATTCCTTCCCTGCTATGGCCTCACAGATTACTATCCACTATTAATCATTGAACATCAGATTGTGACTTGTAGCTGACAAAACAATATTTCCTTTCTCCTTTTACTTCCATTAGAGAGACATGATCTGTTTTCTGTAGCAACACCTGAAAAAACATGACATAGGTTTACATATAATATAAAACCACCTGTATATATTTTTTGTAAAAGTAGGTTTTTTACTTACCATTTAAAATGGTAGCATATTAATATGTTGTTAGCTAAAAATCTTTTCTCAATTGTGGCTACAGCATACTTCAGCCAGAAGAATGAAGACATTGAAGGACTGAAGAGCTGCATTATGTCAGCAAAAAATGCCAAAAACTCCTGATGTTATCCACTGAATATTTATTTTTGAGAAAGACTCAGTTAAATAAGTGTGTGGATCTCCATCCACTGAACTTTTTCATAAGGTTACCAAACATAGCAGAACTTCTCTTCATTAGCTGAGAGAGTATGAATAAAGAGCAAAACAAAGTCATCTCCTGGTAAAGGTTAAAGTTGCATTCTCTGTAAATGATCTGTTATGTTGAATATTTCATAATACCAACAATCCTGTAGGAAATATCTTACTCTACAGAATTAATTGCTCTGAATGTAAGCTCCTGCAAAAGGCATCCTTTCTGTATGAGGTATCTGAAAGGAGTTCAGAACACCAACAAATTAGCCATTTTCATATATGTTTTACAAATTGCAGTAGAACAGCATTGCATGCACACATCACACAGATTTGATTCTGAATGTATAAATTGATTTTAGCATTTGAAAGCTGGTACTGTGATCACCATGTCTCATTCATATCCCACATACGTTTTCAGAAAAAGAACCACGTGGAAGCCATGAAGTGAATGCCACATAATCATGTAGAAGACAATTTGCAAGCAAAAGATAAATACTTTTAGTATGGTAAAAGAGTTGACTAAGATGATTTCTTTCCTGCTGTCGGTCAACACCAGATATGTAGAGATTGGCACTGTGCTGTAATACTGTCAATATTTATCAACTGGAGACAACACTCTTGGATTACAAAGACTCACAGTGTAGTATCAGTCCTAGACAGAACAGCAATTTAATAGCTAACTAAAGGATTGAAGATATTTTATGGAAAAGATACCTTGGTAAATAAATCTTACTTCATGACTGGTAATTATTAGTTTGTCTGAAAAAGGGAAAGGAAAATAGGCATTTGAAAAACACTGACTTAGTAAAAGATGGCATTGTGACAGAGAATTGGCACATGTGCTGTATTTAAGAACAGATTGTGTGATCTCCAGTGTAACTGTGGATGACACAGTCACATCAGTCAAAAAGGAGATTTTCAATGAGACTATTTAAGTCTTGATTTTATCCAATATTGGTAATAGTGACATGGAATATATTATAAAAATTGCAGCTGATGTGCAGATGGTAAAAACTCATATAATTCTGAAAAAAGATGAACACAATGTTATTGTGTTTGTATTAGTACTTTGGAAATCTGAATCTTTTGGTAAACAGAATTCATTCAGACTCATTTTAGCATCACTTTCTATGTCTGTGTTAGAAACATGAAGAAAGAAAGCATTGTGCATCTGCACATTTGTGTGTACATTGTCAGGCACCCATATATACATAAGTGCAGTTTATACCAGATTTCTGTGTCTGCTTGTGATTTATTTGGATGTGTTAGACAGCATTAGAGCTACTCTGACTTCATGCATACAACTGGTACAGACAAACAAATACGTGCAGTGTGAAAGTCTATCACTTGAAAAAGTAACATGAAAAGATCTTTCCTCAGTGATATGATGGTTTTAAGGCTATACCTTTAATTTCTTCTCACAGAGTTCGAGCAGAAAGGCAAAAGAATGTAAATAATAATGAACTCCTGCTCCTCTTATCAGAATAGACAGCAGTTGCATTTTATTTTGTGAAAAACTGTCACTGACTGAACAAAGTACATAGGTACCTTCCCATCCTCAGCACCTGAATTCTTAGGTTTGCAATGCTATGGATACTCTACCACCTTTCAAGCTCATAGTCAAGAAAACTTTTCAGCTTACAAAATAGGTGCCTCATCTCTGCAAAGTCCTAAATTTACACTGGTTTCTAGAAATATATGGGAAAAACACACCACGAATTAGAACAGTCATACAGATCCACAGGTGGAGTGAAAACCACAGAATTCCCCGAGCAATATTCTCATTTTTTCATACAGACATGAACACAAATATCCAGTGTAGAACTGAACTTGTCTGAAGATAAAATTGTACAAGACAAGGAAATTAGTTAGATATGTACTCAGATGAATCATGGAAAGTTATGCTGCTGCTAAAGTTATGCTGCTGCTAACTCAAGTTAAAGACCTGTTGTTCAAACGACTCAGGCAAGGTTTTCTGAAAACCCTATGTATAGAATATGTCAAAAGGCCCAATGACAGGCAGAACGCACATAGTAAACATGCAATCAGAATACTGACAGGTGTGTGTTAATCACATAAAAATACTTAGCAAACCAGCAAATGTACAAAGCAATGTTTATGTGTGGTATAGAAATGAAGCCTCAGTGAGTGACTTTGGAAGTCTTAACAGCTGGAGAGCATGCACTGCCTAATATTATATAAAGTGATGTGGTGCTTTGCAGCTTGCCAGACTGTCTGGAACTTAGCTTCACTGGACTGATTTCTGGTATTCAGTCAAGTTTTTGACTGTGGGGAACATGCCAAGTTCCCAAGAGCGTATCACAAGGTCAAGTCAGTTGGTACCTTGTGCAAACAACAAAGGGACATGAATACTTGATTCCAGGCAAGCCAGCATTGTTCAGAAGATTGATGATCACATATTTACAGAATCATGTGAACTAGACTGCTTCCAGAAAGGACTGTACTGCTTCTAGACTGCTGTACTATCGTCAGAAATCTCTCTACACATTCTAAACATAGTCAAGTATGACATGGAGTATGAAAGGACAAAAGGGATAGAGAGATCCATTAGGGACTTTTCTGTTATTTAGAAGATAAAGTTTAAAGCCCAGTTAATATTTTTTTTCTGTACCACATTTATAGTAACCTATTATACACCAGTTTCAGAGGCTTCTTTCCACAAAAGTTTTTCTTTCCACAAATAATTCATTAAAACTTTGGGATTTTAGTGGATATAAGCTGTCTTTAGGTAGTTAGGAGGTTAATGAATTCAAGTCAAGACTGATTTTAGCCTTCTGAATTTTTTTCAAACCAAGCAGGTGTCATTCCAGTGAGAATCTTGTTCACAAAGGATTTGCTGCAATGTTAGGTTAAACATTGTAACCACTGGTGGCTGTCCAATGATTCACAGCAATTAGAAGTCTGTATCAGCATGCACAGAGGGGTTTAAGTTCATATATTCAATATGTAAAGATTATGTTAGTATTTCAACATTAAAAATGGTCTGGTAGATAGAGAACTGAGCACAATGGAAGAAGGGTAAAAAGCTGGGATAGCAGTAGATGTAAAACTGACCGTTTTCCACACAAAACAAAAATCAAAAGCAAAAATATAAATCTTAAGCCATTATATTTTGCACAATAATAAAAATATTTCAACTTTAATTGTATTTTACTCTCTCAAAATTTGCATGAGTTGCTGTAATATTTCTCATTTGAGTATTTTCTCAGATTAGAATTTTCACAAAGGCCTAAAGGCACTCCAGATAAAGGTTAATTGGATCTAGGTGTCTAAGTACTTTGAAAATCCCAGTAGGTTGCTTTGTGTAATAAATAATTTTCTCCATAGCAAATTGATAGAAATTTAAGGAAATGTAGAGGTGAGAGGGATCTCATAAACCTCCTGGCTGCAAACTTCTGTTTTACTCTCTGGTGGCCAAATTCATGATGAAATATTGTTCTGGTTTGGGAGGAGTAGTTAATTTTCTTTATGGTAGCTAGTTTTGGGTTATGTTCTGGATTTTTGCTGAAAACAGAGTTGATAATACAGGGATGTTTCCATTATAGCTGAGCAATGCTCACACAGAGACAGATGGAAGCCAGGCAGGATGCCTTAAGGCATCTAAAACAGCATCACTGTCCTAGGCAGTTGTATTAAAATTACACTTTCTATTGAATCCTGCACCTTCCACCTCAGAAAGATTCATCTGTGACCTCATCTTTTCATAAGTGACAAATGAGGAACGATATGTGATGCATAAGTTTTTGTGTTAACTCTACAGTTTCCTCCTTCTCTATATTTTCTCAGACTGAGATCAAATAATCATTTTTTTCCCCTCTTTTAATGTATTTGTCTTAGGTCACTGATGGAAATTAGAACTTGTTTCCTGGAGTGAAGCCAGTATGGCCTTTTTGCCAACACCTGTAATTTTGTCTTTGATTGAACTTCTCTAGCTCTTTGAGGATTAAAAGTCAGGGAAAGCTTAGATCAGTAAACAGTAAAGAAAAGTTAAGCTGCTCTTTGGTTAAAAATTCATACATTTGTTCAGTGTTCACTCTTTGAAATTTTTGTTAGTCCTGTAATCAAAGTGAAGTTTCTTTGTGTAGACACCTGCAGGAATTATACTGTCCAAGATCTGATCATTGAGAAAGTGCCCCAGTAATTGATATCCAAAGGTGCTTCCAAGTCAACACCATAATTTCATCCATTGTGCAAGACACTTCACCTTTCTCTGGTACTCAGATACATTCATACCACTGGATTTACTTGAAAAGTGGAAGATAGTTTAGCATATAATTTCTGCAGGACTGCTCTCAATCCATTTATCACCCCATGATTAATCGCTAGGGTGGCACCAGTTTGGAAATCCACAGGGTTACAGATTGCTTTGGGTTGGAAGGGACCTCCAAAGGTCATCTTGTCCAACCTCCCTGCAGTGAGCAGGGAAACCTCCAACTAGATCAGGTCACACTGAGTCTGATCCTGAATGTCTTCATGAACAGGGCCTCAACTACATCCCTGGGCAACCTATTCCAGTATTTTACCACTCTCATTGTAAAGAACTTCCTTACGTCCAACCTAAATCTACCCTGTTCCAGTTTCAAACCATTGCCCCTCATTGTATCGCTGCAAGCCCTTCCTCAGCCTTGCTGTAGGTCCCTTTCAGATATTGACATATAGTTACAAAGTCTTCCTGGAACCTTCTCTCCAGGCTGAACAGCCCCAATTCTTTCAGCCTGTCTTCATAGGAGAGGGGGTCCAGCCCCCTGATCATCTTTGTGGCCCTCCTCTGGACCCATTCTATCAGGTCCACATCTCCCTATTAAGTTTTATTTAATATTAAAATACATTCTATTTAAAACTTTCCTCCACACCTAGCTGCGTTACTGAACACATACTCAGCTATGCATATGGTAGGAGGATAGTTCAGTCATGGTGTACTGAAGCTTGACTTGTACTTAGGTGTCTTGTGATTATGTCCCAGTGGAGACCAGTGACAAGCGGAGTCCCTCAGGGATCAGTCTTGGGACCAGTCTTGTTCAACATCTTTGTTGGTGACATGGACAGTGACATCGAGTGCACCCTCAGCAAGTTTGCTGATGACACCAAGCTGTGTGGTGCAGCAGACACGCTGGAGGGAAGGGATGGCATCCAGAGGGACCTTGACAGGCTGGAGAGGTGGGCACAAACCAACCTCATGAGGTTCAACAAGACAAAGAGCAAGGTCCTGCATCTGGGTCGAGGCAATCCCAAGCACAAATGCAGGCTGGGCAGTGACTGGCTGGAAAGCAGCCCTCAGGAGAGGGACTTGGGGGTGCGAGTGGACAAGAAGCTCAACATGAGCTGTCAATGTGCACTTGCAGCCCAGGAAGCCAACCAGATCCTGGGCTGCATCAAGAGAAGTGTGGCCAGCAGGTCAAGGGAGGTGATTCTCCCCCTCTACTCAGCTCTGGTGAGACCCCACCTGGAGTACTGCATCCAGTTCTGGAGCCCCTATTACAAGAGGGATATGGACATGCTGGAACGTGTCCAGAGAAGGGCCACCAGGATGATCAGAGGGCTGGAGCACCTCTCCTATGAGGACAGACTGAAAGAGTTGGGGCTGTTCAGTCTGGAGAAGAGAAGGCTCTGAGTGAGGTGACCTTATTGTGGCCTTCCAGTATCTGAAGGGGGCCTACAAGAAAGCTGGGGAGGGACTTTTTAGGCTATCAGGTAGTGATAGGACTAGGGGGAATGGAATAAAGCTGGAAGTGGGGAGATTCAGGCTGGAAGTGAGGAAGAAGTTCTTCACCATGAGAGTGGTGAGAGCCTGGAATGGGTTGTCCAGGGAGGTGGTTGAGGCCCCATCCCTGGAGGTGTTTAAGGCCAGGCTGGATGAGGCTCTGGCCAGCCTGATGTAGTGTGAGGTGTCCCTGCCCATGGCAGGGGGGTTGGAACTGGATGATCCTTGTGGTCCCTTCCAACCCTGACTGATTCTACAATTCTATGATTAAACAAATTAACTACTAAGACAGAAGACACGCAAAAGAATGTGTATTTATGACACAAAGTGAACAAATTGCCCCCAAATTAAAACCTTTCAGAATCAAAAATCAGTACTTCCAAACTTTATAGCACAAAGCAAACAAAAATGTGAGTTATATTAATCACTAACCACAGCATTAGAAGAAATCACTATGGAGCCATTTCTGTGGATTCCATAATGTTTGAATTATATAAATTACCTTCATTTCTATATGAAGTATGGGTTCAAAGTTAATTGCCTTAAACATTACCAAAGACAAAGACAAGCAGATATTATCTAGTGTGGCAGGGAAAGAAATTCTTAACAAAACAGGAAAAATATCTCTTGTGTTACAATTCATATTTCCAAACAGAAATAACACCCAATTATATCTATATAGTTATATGCTCTGCCACCCTAAAGAAACTAATTGGGAAGAACTGTTACAGTAGGTGATTTAAAATTATCAGAGACAAAAAAAATGAGGGAATAACCTAAGCCAAAGTAAGAACATTTTATCTACTGACTTGCAAAATGCATCTGTGGTTCCCAAAGCATGTAGACATTTTCCATGCTTAGTGGAGAAGTTATAAAATGCATAGGGGTCTCCCTTTTACAGAAGCAATTAACATCAGACTAGAAGAAAAAATGTGCACAGGATGGACTCAGAAAAAAATGTAAAATGCAAGAGAGAGAGAACCTTATATTACAGAGCAAATTGATAAAAACAAAACTATCTTAATAATATTAATTTTTAGTAATTGATTTAAAGATTAACCAGCCTTTGAATGCCCTGTGTGTCATAAACTGTGCAAAAAAACAAATCAGAGAATGCCTCCCACTCCTTTCTAAATATAGGATATAGTATATGATATGAGTTATGAATGTGCATGAGAAAATGTTTCACAAAAAAAAAAAAAAAAGTCACTAAATTGGCTGAAGCCCATAAAGCTGAAAAATAATGTGTGGAGTAGGCTGATGAAAACAAGAGAAGTTCCAATTGCATTTATTCATTCAAGAACACATATTTGTTGTGACGGCTGGAACACTATCTCTATGTATCTGAGTTACATGAATAACTGATTTGGGCCAAATATATTTGTCTCAGTGTTCATTAGTGCCAAAATTCCTTTGCCAGTAAACTAGACTTCAGGTGAAGTTTTGCTGTGATCTAAATGGTGGAAGTTAACCACAGCCCTTAAGAAAATGTTAATTTATCAGAGAGGAAAAAGGAATATTACAACTTACCTTATGGGTCCCCAAAGCTGGTGCCTTCCCTTTGTGCTCACTGCTGTAATTTTCAGTCATATTGGCACTATATTAGTGCAGAAAAGTTTGAACTGGATATGTCTGTCCAGGTATAACATGAAGATAATTAAATCCAAAAGAAAATCTTTCTCAATCAGTACAGATTGCTTATTTATCCATAGTCTTAAGTGTTGAAAACATTGCATGACAAAGCACTGATACATTTGTGGGTGCTCCCTTATTAGTCATCTTGAAGGCATGACCCTGAATAAAGAGCTAGAGCAAAATGAAAATATGCATTTGGAAGATCTTTTAAAATGAAATTGTAAGTGCTTCAGTTTCTTTAAAATGTTATTTAAATTTTGCTGGACTCATAATAAATAAAAATAGCTTTTCCATCCCCCTATCACTGGAAAATATAAAATAATGGAGACACTACTGAACTAAGATCAGAGGCTTTTTGATTACAGGAGATTGTTAGAGTGCCAGAAAATGTCACCAATAGCTGTATTTTGCTATAAACCCCATGAATTCATTGAAAAGCCCTTTTATTTTTTAAAAGGAAGAACTATCAGCCTCTAATACTAAATGCCTTACAGTACATCTTAATGGCATATGAATTCTGATTAAGTTCACAAGATGTCCTCACATGTGACACTACAAAACCAACAGATAATGACTGAGATAAACTGCAGTATACTCTGTAATTTCTTCAGAGTGGTTTTTACACCCACATTTTGCCACAAGGTTAATGAGCCTTTTAGTATTATAATCACTAAAGTTTTCATAAGTCTTCTAAATTCTGAGTTTCTATGGGCTAGTTTTCTATGCATAGTGCTACTTAATTAGCATTCCTGCTACCTAAATTCCTTGTTGGGTACAAGTTCATATCAACCAGAAATCTCAGCAACTCATTGTCACCCATCTTTCCCAGATCTTTTATCAAATGCACTTATTTTAGCCATGAGTGTTTTCTTTGAGAATCTCCAATTAGCAGGCAGAGGAGGGACAACGTTCACTTGTTGTAGACAGTCAAAAGGGTGTAGTAGTACCAAATGTGTAGAGATGGGAATGGCTGTGAATAAAGTGACTTTCTGTATATAGCAGTCACATTCTGAATTTGGTAATGTAAGTGGGAGAAAGCTCCTGATGACTTACCATCCTGGAAAATGTAGGATTATATAAAGCACTCACTTGTGTCCCTGAAGCCTGTTTGCTGAGGATTTATCATAAATCTGAAATAAACAAAATCCCAGCAGTGCTTGCAAAAGCTAGCATGTCTGGAAGGGAAGGAAAGGAAGGGTGAGAGAAAGGAAATAATACAAGGGTGAGCATCTCAATTCTTCAGCTTTACTTTCTCGTGTTGGCGTACAGAATTATGCTTCTCCATTCCAATATATACCAAAGTGCCCACTTTACAATTAACAGCTCCCAAACAATTCCCCTCACAAATATAATTTACTCTGCAAAACCACTCTATAAATTTGGAAAAGCCAAAAAAATCTCAAAACCCAATAAAGCTATGAGAAGTTCCTGAGGTAGATCTCTAAGCTTTTAAAGCCACCTTGTGAACAGCTGTAAGAAGCAATTCCCTCAGTGTGACAAATAGCTACAGGCTGCAGGGATTTATGCTACTTTTTTTTTCTTTTCTCTTTTTTTTTTTTTTTTTTTTTGAGGGGTATTGCTTTTTTTTTTTTTTTTTTGGTCCTGCATTAGAGATAATTGTTTATTTTCCCCATAGCAACCAGAAAAAAAGGTAGATTAAGAACAAACTACTTGCCTGAGGTAAAACACCTTTAACTTTTTAGGTTGCATGACTGACTCATTCAGCTAAATGACTCATGATGCTTTAGTGGAACCTTACAGTAAAATGGTCGATGGCACTGATCTGTCAGTAACATTTTTTGCCTCTACCTCCTCCTGTTTCCTGCAGAATAGGTGGACACTGCATTCTCCTGTTTTGGGAGACAGCATGCATCCTGATAACCAATACTTGTGAATTCCCAGCAGCATGAGCATGAAATTCCTGTTGAAGTGAATTCATTCCTACACAGGGTAAGACATGTCCTCCACTATGTTAGTCATTACTTCATCTGAGCCTAAGAATGTTCTCAGGTTACGATGTTACTCATCAGTAAGAAAATAGCTGTTAAACAGGAGAGTGTTTGAGAATTCATTACTATCATTGAGGCATTAGATGAGCTAATTAATCACTCAAATTCTCATTTATTGTCTTAATTAACAGCTTCTTTCTGAATTCTTGCAATACAGTCCAAATGTTACCAGTATAGGTGTGTTGATGCAGTTGAATGCACTGATGATCAGCCCATGTATGGCTGTCCTCACCACCACAGCCTGTAAGTTCTTTATCATGAGGGTGGTGAGACACTGAAACAGGTTGCCCAGAGAAGTTGTGGAATTCTCATCGCTGGAGTTGTTTAAGACCAAGCTGGATAAAGCTTTGAACAACCTGGTCTAGTATCTACCTGCCCATGGCAGGGAGACCCCTTCCAACCCAAAACAGTCTATGATTCTATGATCAATTCTATGATTTTATGATTCTATGATCCAGCCACTGAGCAGTGTAAGACACACCAGCAGACACCAGGCATTAATTTGCTTTCTCCTCTCTTCTATCATAGGACTGGCACAGCTGTTCCCCAACGGCTAACAGTGCAGTGGCTGGAGGTGAGAGAGGTAGCAGCTAATGAAGGTGACATCAGTCTGTTGCTGTGGTGGTGGCAGAATTCATTCCATGGGAATTTACCAGTGTTTTCATTCTCAAGATGTATAGATTGCCGTTCTATTCCAGACAAAAAGTGAAATCTTGGAATTCTCTCTCTATCATATTATTTTACACTTTCTGCATCCCATTGAGTACAACATCCTGAACTCAAGAAATGTAGAAGTGGACTGTGATGTAGGATACTTTTGGTACAAATTGGAAATAAATCCTGAAGCTAATTTGATTATATTTCTCTTAAGGATATTTGCTGGATTATCAAAATACCTACAGGTTGTTTGTTTGTGGGGTTGGGGTTTTTGTTGTTGTTGTTTTTGTTCTAAATGTCACCAAGTAAAAAACAATTATACTATGGCTTTAAAAATATGGGTAACTTAAAAATGCAGCAAGCTTTAGTGAAAATTTTAAAGTATTTAGAAATATACTTTGCTGTCTTGCACAGCTAAGCAGTGCCTAATGACAGGACCATTTGAAAGTTGCAGGAATTTTGCTGTGGTTGAAAGAACTCAAGATTAATTTTAAAATATTTTGGCCAAACATCTGTAACATCTCTAAAAATATCATGGTCTTTCTATTCTGTGATTCTATGATATCTATCCTTTAATTACATTTGCTTTTCATTACTGAACCATCCACACACATAAAACTCCAAAACCCAAAAAACAACCACCAAAGAACAATAACAAAACCCCATTCCCCAAAACTATGCCAGAACCCACAAAATGTCTAATTTTTTTAAAGGGTTTTTAACTATTTCCTTTCATAAATATTACTCTGAGAGTGTAGGGACTCTGAAAATGTACAAAACCCCTATTTCAATCTTTTACATTTAGCACAATTATATTCTAGAGTGCTTTCTGATGCAAATTAGAATTGCTTTTAAAAAGACTGCACCCTTTCTATTCAACACTATATGAACTTTTTGCTGCCCGTTACGAATGACAATATGTTTCAATATCATTTTTTCTCTTTATAAATCTATCTTTGAAATACTCTTTCTTTGTACTAGCTATGAGTTTGTATCTTTAAGACATGAAATTCCCAGGAAAGGGAATTTCCTGGGGAAATAATTTCCTTATTTCTAAGGAAAATAAGCTGAAATCTTGCATCATATATCCTTTAGAAAAAGTAAGTAAGCATGGAGGAGTTCTACTGGGGCTTGATACTAAAAGAATAATTTGTTCCAGTATGAGCCAATTTCATACTGAAAAAAGGCAACACGCTTTTCCCATAATTATCAAGTCCTCCTTTCATATAAAATTTGATTTAAAGCTAGAACTGTTTCTTGACAGTGAATAGAGGTATTTCTAGCTCATCTAGTAACTGAATATGAATCACCTGAGCATTGATCTCAAGATATTTAGCCTGGCCTCTATTTCAAACAGAAGAAGTTCCAGATAACACAATAAATTAAAATCTGAATTCCTCTGGAGTTAACTACTTGAAATTTGAGATTAATTATTTATTATAATGAAACTTTTTTATTTTTATGAATGCACTTTTAAATTTCAATGGGAAAAGTATAGGTAAATATTTTTCATTAAAATTTCTTCCCTGATACAGGTTGTAGAGCCAAGTTTAACATTAAAATAATGGATAAAATAGATGATAAATTCAATTTTATGAGTTGAAGCACTATGCTATGCTTCATTGATAAATGTCAGTCTGATAAAATGAAAAATTTCAGCATATGCTCAATTGTTTTATCTTGTTTAGCATATGCTAGAAAAAGAGGAATGGTCAGTAAGACCTGGAGAGATTTATATAACACTATCAATTCAAGATGCAATTGCACTATCTTCAAGCTACTAGATATTAAAACTTACTTAAATACCTAGCTTTTGAAAAATATTTTTTGATAGATTTTTGATTTGGGGAAGTGGGGTGTTTGCTTGTTGTTTGTTTGTTTTTTTGTTTGTTTTAATGCCAAAATAGCTTAAGAATCTGGCTTGCACTATCTGTTTGGACAAAATTCCTAGTAACGGGTAGGATGTTATTAATAGACCTGTAGCAAAAAATTTAATCAAATGGTTATACTTACAAACACTAGAATAGACAGATGTCAAAAAAATGTCACCTTAAGTGAAAAAGCATCAAGAATATTGGACAGATACAGAAGAATCTGTAAGTAATTGCATTTACCACCTATTCTGTAATATTTCCCTAATTAAATTCTTGCATCTGTCAAAGGACAAAAAAGAAAGGTGTTTTGCCTGGTTCAAATATTTTCACAGCCTAAAGCTTGTCATTTCCTGGATGAAATTGAAAGTAAGCATAAAAGCAGAATGCAATTTAAAGATTCAGTGAACAAAAAGAATAGATCCCAATATAACCAGGTTTAAATGTCCTGTGGAAATGCACTAATTTAATCACACCCTTTTAACTTTCCTGTCACCAGTCCTTGATTTTTGTGCCCATTAAATTGCCCACCTTAGAATCACAGAACGACAGGGCTTGAAAGGGACCTCTGGAGATTATTTAACCCAACTCCCCCTGACAGAGCAGGTTCACCTACAGCAGGTTGCACAGGCCAGCACTCAGATATGCTTTGAATGACTCCAGAGATGGAAACTTCACCACTTACCTTAGGCCTGGGAGGTAGATAGATCAACCCAGAAACCTCTGCAAATTTTTAAATGTTGATAAAAGTGTCTTTTTTTTTTTTTCCAAAGATTTCAGAACTTCCATTAGACACAAAATGCCAGAGAGAAGAGGTTTCACTAGACACTAAAGCTTTCACTCCAAATAGAATCATAGAATCATAGAATCACAGAATCAGTCAGGGTTGGAAGGGACCACAAGGATCATCAAGTTCCAACCCCCCTGCCATGGGCAGGGACACCTCACACTACATCAGGCTGGCCAGAGCCTCATCCAGCCTGGCCTTAAACACCTCCAGGGATGGGGCCTCAACCACCTCCCTGGACAACCCATTCCAGGCTCTCACCACTCTCATGGTGAAGAACTTCTTCCTCATGTCCAGCCTGAATCTCCCCACTTCCAGCTTTATTCCATTCCCCCTAGTCCTATCACTACCTGATAGCCTAAAAATTCCCTCCCCAGCTTTCTTGTAGCCCCCTTCAGATATTGAAAAGCCACAATAAGGTCACCTCGGAGCCTTCTCTTCTCCAGACTGAACAGCACCAACTCTTTCAGTCTGTCCTCGTAGGAGAGGTGCTCCAGCCCTCTGATCATCCTGGTGGCCCTTCTCTGGACATTTGTTTTCCTATTTCAATATTTTCTGGTGAGTAGATTCTACTTAGCCCAAGATACACTGAGTCTGTGCTCTCTGTACCACTGCCCAATGCCCCAGGAGCCTTTCTGTAAGTTGTGCTGAGAACTGATTGCAAACTTGCTTAGCACCAGCTCTCACTGGCCCTCTTGGAAAGCCACCTTCCTATCACTGCATGAAATGTTTAACAGCTGCATGGCATCTTTACAAATGCTTCAGGTTTAGTAGCCTGTAGAAAATACAAGTGAAAAGCAAGCTCAGTACAAACACACCTTATCAATTCTGTGCTCGTGGCCTGCAAGCCTACTTCTGTCTATTGTCTGTGTCAAAGTTATGTCAGATAATACTACTGTTCCCTTCTTCAGCTGGCATACTTAGGAATAATATTTTTGTTCCTGTTTCCACCCACTAGATGATTCATTTATTAACCTTAGCTCTATTGAAATGGCAAGAGTCAGATGTTCAAATCTCAAGCAGAAATATCATCACATTTGATGGCTTTTTGACTCCTAACTTACACAAGATCAGATGTGCAAGCATGAAACATCTCTCTTGTTCACAGAGGCTTTGAATTGTCATAATAGCTATGAGTATCAAAATGCAGGCCTCTGAAATATGAGCCTAAACCACAACTGTTTTGGTTTTAATCAGATGAGTGAAAGAGTCAGGGTTTTGCAAAAATACAATTTATTACAGTGCAATTTTTAAAAACAAGCAGATAATTCTGAAAAAAATCAAGTTTCTTCTCTTTCTGGAAAACTCATTTGGTAGTATTGTTGGTATTAAAAATGCCCCCAACTGATGTTAAGCTTTTGCCAACATACAAGCTGCTAATGTTGTTTTATTCCATTAATTTACTCCTTTACTCTTTGCTCACTTTCTGTTTTTCATATTGCAGAACAAAACCACTTACAATGAACTACTCGAGCTGACCTTCAGTATATACCTTTCATTATACAGTGAAATCTTACAGTATTAGATCTCAAACATATTAATCTTTTCTTCTCAACACAGCAAAATTGCAATAATATGTGCATCTATCATCACGTTTCAACACATTTACTTAAAAGAGCATTAAATTCCCTTCCTTAGGAAACAGTTTTATTTCAAAAAAAAAAAAAAAAAGTAAGCATTTTATGATATATCAATTGGGAAAAAAATCCCATATTACAAATGAAACTGCACCCATTTTTCAGCTGAGCAATCAGAAAACCTATAAAAGGAATGCATTTTTCCAACTGAAACAAAAACACATCTATAACTGTATATGTATACTACAATAACATAACACTGTAATAGCTATTGGCATGTCTCTCCTTCACTGACATATTCTAAAGCTGGCAGGCTCACTAGACTGGGGGATTCAGATGATAAAAGGGAAGCAATCACCCAACTCACCAAAATCCTAATTTAATAACTGAAAAAGGTCAATGTTTAACCAAATAGTTATTTTTTAAAAAATAAATTTATTTTTATGATTCTTAAGTCAGCGTTGAGCGGAACTGATGAATTATTTCACAATCTCTTAGGTCCTGTCTTAAGCCAGTGAGATTTCCACACTAGCTGCATGTCACCTTGGAGGTAAGCTGAATGAAGGCAGTTTAACTGTGGCAAGATCAGAATTGTCTGGTTTAGTTTTTAAGTCAAAATTAAAGGTGACATTGTCTCCCAACCCAGCTTTGGATTCTGTATGTTTCAAGGCTTTCCAGACAGGTCCCATCCAGGTACAGTAACAGATGGAGATATGGAAGGGTTTAAGCTGTGAAGTAATGAAGAACTATGTAATGAAAATGTTAATCAGCTGAAATGAGAAAGCAAAAGTGGACAACTTTTGGAAATAGTATAACCTAAAGGGTATTTAGCTGCAGAGAAGCGAAGCACAATGGTTCATTTTGCAAAGTGTAAGGCTCTCTATAACAGAAAGTTACACAGAGCCACAACAGGGACCTTCCTCCTGCATCCATGTGCCATAATCTAACTTCCACTGAAACTGCAGAGTAATGGGTTTAACTCTGGGCCAGTAATGAGTTTAATCCTGAGGCCAGAGACTCACAAATATTTGATCTGCAACTGATTCCAAACATCAACTTCATGCAAGTGATTTTAACTACAATATGTAGGGAGCCTTATGCAGTTGCTCAGTCAAAACAGTGTTTCCACCGTTTCCACTGAATCAATTTACACAGAAAATAGTGACCCCTTTGGAAGGAACCTACTTGAGAAGTTAGAGAAAGGTTGTTTCTCACTTCTTCTCGTCTGTTGACAATGCAATTTTGTACAAATAAAGATCAGAACGACTCATAAACTCTTCCTCTCTTGCTCCTCCCACCAGTAGAAAGTGCTATTGGCTTGCTCATAGGATTCATTGATGTAATAGCACACAAGCACTTTTCATATACAGGGTGAGAATGTCAAATACCTGTGGGACCCAGACAGTATTAAGTACTTAAACTTTTTACTGTGTGTTATTTCTGGAGGTCAGTGGTTCCTTTGTATTGCAAAGTAGCTGCACAAAGAGACCAGCAGCAGGATGTCAATACACACGTCCAAAGAAACTGTTGAGAATTTGCTAGTAAGTTCTTTTTGAAAGTATTAAATTTGTGGTCTTGGTTACTGAACATGGCACCCCATCTCATCAGGCAGTGAATTTCTTAGTGTATATTCTCAAATCAAAGGCATTTTCTCCCACTTACTAAACCAGTATATTACTAGGACTCAGAAAAAACAGATAAATCCTTTGAATGCCCTTAAGCAACACTGTGGTTCTGCATTCTGAAAGCTTTCCAAGTCATTCCATCATTCCACGGCTCAATTAATAAAGGATGCATGTGTATATAAATAGGCAAACATGTAAGCTCCCACGTTATGCTACCAGACACAGAGGAGGAGCTGCAGAATTTCTAACTGAGAGTCTATACACTTTTCAGGTTGAGCAAACAGAATTACAGAAACATCTGGAAGACATTATGCTTATTATCATGTCCAAGGCATTTGATTTTGCTTCTTGCCAAAAAAACATAAGGTTGGTGACATCTGAGATGTTCTTGATGGATTCCCTTAAATTTCTTTATAAATTGCCCAGAAACTCTGCCCAGCTCTAGTGGGCTTTTCGTGTGTAAGATGAAGAAAGAGAGTAGCTGGGCATCTATGGGAAGTATCACAGCTGGATCTGACCATTCATCATATTGTGATACCACAAACAATACAAGTATATCTCTATCTCCACAGAACTTCCCTTTGATTTATGTATGTGAAAGGAAAACTGTATAGAGTTTTAAGGTGGAATTTATGTCTGAATTTAGCTATCATCAACATAGCTATATCTGGACAGGTCAAATCATATGCACATTAGTCAATGGACTGACAATTCTAGGGAAGAGTTCTGAAGTCCTGTTTTAGAACTGAAAATGTGATGAGATGGATTGCAAGTTCAAACAATTTTCTTCCTAGAGGGCACAAAGATGGTAAGCTCAGCTATATAGAATTTCATCAAAAGAATATTAGGATAAAATTTTTATTAGTATCTATGATACTCAAGATAGTTAACTGGAATTTATAGCATTATGTTCTCTGGAAACCTTTGAAATTTTCAACTGCAGACACTGAAGCTGCACTGACTTCTGAGTGATCCACATGCCTAAGTCCATATGAAACTCAGTGATACCTTCAAAGTCTGAGTATTCTATTCAAGAAGCATGTAGGGGTTTGAAATTAATTTATCAAGCAATAAGGAAAGTAGTTGTTGTGAAAGTGGTAGATTTTCTAGGTTCTTTGTGAATTCTGAGTCGTGAAGTCATGCAGCTTGCTCTCTTCTGAATATTGGAAATCTTCATTAACTCCAGAATGCCACAAAATCACAGAATAGTAGAGGTTGAAAGGGACCTTTGGAAATCATCTAGTCCAAACCCCAGCTAAAGCAGGGTCACCTAGATTACATTGCACCAGGTTGGCTTTGAAAGTCTCCAGAGAAGGAGACTCCACAACCTCTCAGGGCAGCCTGGTCCAATGTCATGGCACCCTCAAAACAGAGTAGATTTTTCCTTATGTTTAGGTGGAGGTTCTTGTGTTCCAGTTTGTACCCGTTGTCCCTCACTTACTGAGCAATGGAATATTTGAAGCATGAATGCAAAGCAGTCGTAGGCACTATTAAATAATGAAATTCACCAAAATGTTCCTTTTCATCAACATATTTGTAGCATTCACTTGAAAAGAAATTGTCATTTTCAGCTTGTGTTACATCACACTGGTGGATAAAGTTTGCAAGGGCAAGTTATTATCATGTAATATATTAGATGCAATCAAGTGTACAAGCAGAAGGGACATCCTGATGAGCAGTCAGAAGTCTTGAGAAATGACTCTCATTGCACATGAAACTGAGGTCATGCCCAGAGAGAGGCTTGGATTAATGACCTGTCACTTTCTGTAAACATACATTTCAAATACCATGAACCATCCTCAACTGCATGACAACTGCTTCAAATGTTTGTTGGCATTATAGCTATAAATATCAATGAGTTGGTTAAAAAAATCTGCACATGAAATATGGCCCTTTCTACTTAAAGTATATTAAACTGTTAGATTTGTAACTATTACTTAGCCTCAGAAAATACATATCAGTAGCTGCTAGGAACAGAACCACAGGAGCTATTAGAGCCATATTTCTTGATGACTGATTGTTCATTAAGTCATCACAACCCAAAGCTGTGGTGCTCACCCTTCAGCTCTCTGTAACAGGGAATTCATTCCTTGACTTCAGGGGGTGGCCAATTGAGCTTCCTGCCCTTCTTGAGGGGACCTTCTGAGTAAAATCTTTCTGAATTGTTCCCTGATTACATTGAATTCTCCATTCTGTTTAAACATTCTGTAGTTGTAGCATCGATATACACTAATTCAGCAGAGTTTCTAAGCAAAATTTAGCTTATATGTGAATGCTTGATGACAAAACTGCCTCCAAAATTTTAATCAGCCAGGGTAATCTGTTTTGTATCTCTGTGAAAATTGACTCAATCTTCAGGAGTCTGTTTCCTTCTCTGCAGATGCAGGATAATAAAAAGCAATGCTATGGCTTATTGATGGCATAAGAGGCTGGTTTTGATTACAGAAGGAATTTCTTTAAATCCTAAACAACATAGAAGCCTACTCATTGACATGGAAAACCAAGTGACTTTATCTGAGTTTCCCTAAAAATCATATCTTAGACAAGATTATTGTTCTATCCTTGGAAATAATGAGAATTTTAATATTTAGGAAGGGTTAGGAAGAAATTTAGAAGAAATTCAAAGTAAAAAACAATTAATAATTCAACACTACTTCAGTTTAGAATCCCCAGTGCCTTGGACATTTATAGTCATGATGTTAGTCTTCTCAAAAGGGTAAGCAAATAATACAATCTAGTGTTTATCTAGTCCTTCTCTTCATTGTCATTTACTCAAACACTTTTATTTAGTAGGCCTACTCCCTGTGTCAGCCTATGCTGCAGTTGGTCAAGAAGAACATGACAAGATTCCTTAAACTATCTCCACTCTATCAGCTACAGCATTGTCTTCTCACAGTGCTTGAGAGAGTGCCATGGTTTAACCCCAGCTGGCAGCTCAGCCCCACACAGTCATTTTCTCACTCCCCTACAGTGGGATGGGGAGGCAATCAGAAGAGTAAAAGTGAGAAAAGTCATGGGTTGGGATAAAGACAGTTTAATAAGTAAAGCATGTGAGCAAGCAAAGCAAAACAAGGAAGTTATTAACTACTTCCCACAGACAGGCAGGTGCCTAGCCCTCTGCAGGAGAGCAGGGCTTCATCATGTGTAATGATGATTTGGGAAAACAGAAGTTGTAACTCTGAACACTTCCCCCTTTGGGGTCATCTGTCCTGGCTCTGTACCCTCCTGATTGTGCACCCTCCCAGCTTGTGTACCCCAAGCCTAACCATTGCTGGAGTTCTGTGAGAAGCAGAAAAGGCCTTGTCCCTGTGTGAGCACTGCTCAGCAACAATGAAAAAATTCCTGTGTTATCAAATTCCTGTGTTATCAACACTGCTTTCAGCTCAAATCCAGAATAGCCCCTACTATGGAGTAAATTAATTATCCCAGCCAAAACCAGCACAGACAGAACAGATGAGTTGTTACCAGGAAGTTTTATGGGGTTAAAGTTGGGATGGGTTTGCTGATAGAATTCCTCACACAAGACATATGAAGGTCATTTTTGTTACCATTAGACAAGACAACAACATTTCAGTCTTTTACCCAAATACTCAGTTCACCACCCACTATTCAAATGGCCAGGAGTCAGAATTCTATCTGTACTACCCTTCATGGTATCTTGTGTGATACAGCAAAGTGGCACTTTGTGGTGCAAACTTTTTCTGCCACATTTATTTAGTCAGCAACATCTGGCATCATGTGATGTGCAATCCAGCTTGGAAAGCCAGTTCTGAAACCAAATTAATAAAGAAACATAGTAAACAAAGTCATTTTCCTGAGAACTACTGAAAAGATGCCGAACTGTAAATACTTCTCATTTTTAACCTTTCAGAGAAGAAAGAAGAATTAGATAAAGTTATGACACAACATGGAGAGGAGAATAATAATGACAATGAATCCTGTGGAAATTCAGTTTTGTTTTTTTCTCCTTCTTAGAATCATAGAACCATAGAATCATTTCAGTTGATAGTTAATATTTTCCTGGTCCTGCACTTCAAATATAGCAATTGTTATTGCATATATTTTTAACAGTAGCAGAGAAAAAAACAATCTGTATTTTCCACTAGAAATGCTATTAAATTGTTAGGTATAATAAAAGGAATAGCTTGGCTTACTGTAACAGGTGAACAGTCTGCTTACACAGCTTTCAGAATGCCATTCACTCTACATTTAGAAAAGTCAAACTTGCTTGTTGGTTTGCAGCAATGTTCCCTGCTGCACTGAAATGTGCTCAGAATAAACCAGAGTGGAAGAAAGTCTTACATTTCTGTTTTTTTCTTTCTCAAACCCACAAATAAAGTGCAGTTATTCAGGATTTTGCTGATTAATACACTCATTCGATTTCTTCTTTGAGATTCATGTAGTTTTGAACCCACCTTTGGAATCTCCTTTTCTGAATAAAGGACAATATAATTCCATGGGCTTGGTCTGTCAGTAGGATTTCTGAGTGCTCAGGCCTATACAAGCAAAGGCAGGAAATTGCTGCTTTTATGGACATTAAAAGACACTTTTAAGGACCATTAAGGAGACAAATCATTCTAAACCTGAGATATAATTAATTGATTTATTGGAGGTGAATTATTTATGTTTCTCAGTCAAGCCAGAAGTAACATTGTTATAAAGCAGTTTATAGATATTGTACACCTTAATTCCAACTTGTCACCCTTTGACTAAGAACAAAAGACACAGAAGAAGGAAAATCACTCCTTTCAGTTGCCCAGACCATAGAAGTAATGTATGTTCTGGAAAGTTAAAAAAAAAAAAAATTAAAAATCTATGTTTTATGCAAATGGATAAACTGAACATTTAATTTTTCAAACTGAACATTTTTGCATTAACTCATAGACATATTGGAATAAAAAAAAAATTACAATCACGTCTTAAAAGAATGATACTTTTGAAGATGACTCAGTTGTTCTGAAATCCTCTCCTAGGAGCTGGCTGATTCCTTGCCAAAGGTCTGAAACACATTCAACACAAAGGAACATTCAGTGAAGAGATCTTTCAGCAGCTAACCTTCCCTTAGTGGCCCCTCTGCAACCAAATGAAGGTCTAGGCTCTTTCTCTGCCTACATACTAAACATTAACACTCCAGGTATGGTCCTGGTCATTACCAGGGCCCGTGAAATACATCACACATTTTAAATCTTAAACCTGGACTGGACCTTTACCAAGGATGTAGCTGAAATTGTTCTCAAGAGAAATTATTTTTGCAAGCCAAGCCAAGTCTATAGCTGCATGTGTTTCTATTTTTTAAGTCATATATATATATATGTGGTTGATGTATGAATATGGATGCACATATGTGCTTACATACAAGTGTGTAAGCTAAAAGGCTCAGTAATTCCAACAGTCCAAGACTGAGTTCCACAAATCTATAACACTACACAAAGGTGTGGGGTTTTTTTCCCCCTCGTTGTAACATTTTATGTTCTGTCTTGAACACCAATGATGGCCCCTGGGAACCCCAAAACCCTGTATTGGATGATCATGACTGGAGAAATTATATACTCCCAGTCAACCCTGAACTTATTCAAGACTTGTTTCTCCAGCTGGATACACACAAGTCTGTGGGGCCCCATGGGATTAATCCCAGGGTATTGAAGGACCTGTCTGATGTTATTGTTAGCCTTGGTAATTACAAAGCTGTCAGTCTTGCTTCATTGCCTGGCAAAATTACAGAAAAGGTTATTCTGGGAGTTATTGAGAAAACACTTAGGGACAATACATTCCTTGGTCATAGCCAGAACGGGTTCATGAGGGTAAAGTCCTGCTTAGTCAAATTAATTTTCTCTTATGACAAGGTTATCCATCGAGCTGGCCAGTGGAAGCTAGTAGATATGTAATGTTTTTATTTCAGTAAAGTTTTTTGATACTTTCTTACAGTATTCTTCTGGACAAAATGTCCAGCATACAGGTAAGCAAGTCCATAGGAAGTTGGGTGAGCAATTGGCTGATGAGACAGCCTGAAGAATTATAGTAAATGGCCAGTAACCAGAGGGGTTCCCCAGGGCTCAGTTTTAGAGCCAGTACTCTTTAAAGTTTTTATAAATTATCTGGATGTCCAATGCACCCTACCTTTTCTGTTGATACTAAATTAGGAGGAGCTGTGGACTGTCTAGACCACAGAGAGGACTTAGAGAGATCTGCATAGACTAGAGATCAGGGCTATCAGAATCACAGAATGATAGGAGTTGGAAAGGACTTCTGCAGATCACCTATTCTAACACCTTTGCCAGAGGGATTCACCCAGAGAAGGCTGAAATTTGACAGCCATATGAAATTTTAAAATACCATGTTCTGGATCCCCTGCTTAGGATGGGATAATCCTGCTTATACATGTGAATTAGAGAGGGGAAGGCTGCAAGAACATCCCCACTGGCAGAGATGTGGGGCTTTGAGTTTATGGCAAATTGAATATGGGTCAACAGCAGCCAAAAGGGGCAAGCATCAAGGGTACATCAAGGGTACATCAAGTGAAGCACGGGTAGCTGAGAGAGTAGAAGGAAAAGGACATATATTTGGCTATGTGTACTCTTTCCATGATGAGCTGAGGAATATGTATACTTTGAACATTTCATTTTAAAGTGTATCTTTTTCAGACATCAATGTCAATTATGCTGTTCATTTTTTTTTCTTTTTTCTTTTTTATTTTTCCACTAAAACAGGTAAAGTAATATGAACCAAAAATTTTTAGCCCAGGAATGACATTGATGTAAATTAATACTACAGCAGTAAGTAACAGCTCTGAGAAATTCTTGAGGCACATGGGAGGAACACATTGTAGAAGTACTAATAAAGACTCTTCTTCTGAATGTGTGTCTGAATGTGTGATAATTATGTCCCAGGCAGTGCCAGGAGAATCTGGCAAGTTGAGTCTTACAAATAAGATTCCTCCTGTGATTCTTATTTGTAACTCATGAGTTTTGATTGCATTCTTTGCCTTGGTGTGAACAAATTGGTACAGATCCAATTGGCACAGCTTGGATTCACATGAAGAAACAAATCAAAAAAAATAGTTCCCTTTGCAAAAAGTTACTTAGCTCATAAAATGAACAGAACTTGTTTCAGTATAAAAGGTACAGAAGAAACTAAACAAGCTACAGTGCTTTACTTTGAGAGAAACACTTTCAAAATGTGAAGACTACTGGGAAAAATAGATATGTGCAAAAATATTGCAATTTATTTATAAAAACATTCTGGACACTCTATATTGCAATTGCACACAGAATTCCACAGAAAAGTATAAAAACTATATAGCAAAAATAAAATATAAACAAACAAAAAAGAAGATGGAGGAAACACAAAGAGGTTTAATATTTTATTGTCATAATCAGTGTTGATTTTGTTAGCATTTTCAGGATCTGCTTCTTCAAATAGCCTGAATCACAAATGATATCAATAGTCACAATTAACAGCCCACAATCTCTGGCCACCCCCTACTAACCTTTCAGTCAGATGAATCTTTATGTCACTGATGCTGGGAAGCAATTCAGATCACTGATTTGAGATTATAGGTGTTCCAAAAATATATGGATTACACACACGTGGCTGTTCAACTTCAAACCTAGGGTCTGGAGAACAGGAGGTTCTGAGGAGCTGCTGAGGGAACTGGGGTTGTCTGGCCTGGAGAAAAGGAGGCTGAGAGGAGACCTTCTGGCTCTCTAAAACTTCCCAAAAGGAGATTGTAGTGAGGTGGGAATCAGTCTCTTGTCCCAAGTGATAAGCAGTAGAACAAGAGAAAACGGCCTCCAATTATACCAGGGGAGGTATAGACCGGATATCATGAAAAATTTCTTCTCCAAAATGTTTGCCAAGCATTGGAAGAGGCTGTCTGGGAAGTGGTTGAATCCCCATCCCTGGAAGTATTTAAAAGATATGCAGATGTGGTGCTGAGGGATATGGTTTAGCTGTGGACTTGGCAGTGCTGGGTTAACAGTTGGACTTGATGATCTTAAAGGTCTTTTCCCACTTAAACAATTCCATGAGTCTATAAATGGACAGTACAATCTTGAGATGCTTTTAATTGCTTTTCTATAAGACTTATTTTCATGTGCAAAGGTTCTCAGAGGGACCACATTTTAAGGTCAAACATTTGATTTTTCCAAAATTAAATTTCAAACTGCATTTTCAGTGGCTATATTCATATGTCACATTTGGTGCTCATCCTTGCCTAGCTGATGGTAAATCATGGATCACATTTATCTGAACGTGGTGTGTGGACTGGCCTATTAGATATCTGCTGAGTTTCTTTGAAAACATCTCTGAGAAACTCTGCTGAACATAATGTGACCAAGCTTGAGTGGGAAGGGAAGTGTTCCTGTGAGGAGTAAGGAGTGTAAGAACAGTAAGAATTGTGGAAGACTTCAGTAAGAGAAAATTTCAAAAGTTTATAAATGCTCTTATGAGGGAAATGACACCTCTCTTCTGAGTCTAGTCTTTCTCTGAATTGTACAGCTCTGCAATGATTTGACAATGAAGTTTAATACTTCATTCCTGATATTTACAGTTCCCGTTTCAGCTTCTTTCCTTGCAGTTTGTTCACTTTGATTCCTAAAGTAACTGTTGGATAATCCTGAATTTTTATTGACAAGTACAGCACTAAATAATGATGCAACTTGACAAAATAGATTAAAAAACAATTAATCTTCTTTTCTTGGCAGATCTTGGAAAACTCACAATGGCAAAAGTAAGTTGGGGTATAAGTCACATACATACGTTGCAGTAAAATGTGATTTCAGCAGAGATGTGAGTTAGTTACCTGATATTAACGCTAGTAGTGCAGTGATAGTTGAAGACAACATGTAACCATATTCTCAGTGCTGTAGAGAGAGCACTTTACCAGATCTGTGACTGACATCACACAGGATGGGACATATTTTAACTCTGGATTTTTATAAATAAGATGTCAACCAGAAGCAACAGAGCAGTGTAGTAGCAGCATCTGTGTTCAGTAATCAATAGCTGCTGCCTTCATAGGAAGTTAGGTATTGTGAGGAGTAGGTAGAGACTTGGGGCTTGTCTGGTTTGCAGAAAAGGGGACTGAAAAGTGACTTCATTGAGCTCTGCAGATTCCTGAGGGGGATAAGTAGAGGAGGAGGTGCTGTTGGCTTTTCCCTCGTTTCCAGTATTAAGAAACAAGGGAACGGTTCAAAGCTGCACCAGGGAAGCTTTAGACAGGACACGAGGAAACTTTTCTTTACTGAGAGAGTTGGTTAAACATTGCAACAGGCCTCTTAGAGGTGACCAATGTCCCAGTCCTGTCAAGTGTTTAAGAGGCATTCATACAATACCTGTACTAACATGCTTTAACATTTGTTCAATCCTAAAGAGATCAGGCAGTTGGACCAGATAATTATTCTAGGTCCTTTCCAGCTAAAATATGCTATTCTATTTTTGGACCCTGTTTTGGCCATCTGCAAAACAGGGATAATGCTATTGAAGGGATTTATAGTTCCCCCCCAACAAGCAACCTTCCCTGAGAAGTGACAGAACAAGTCAGAGAAACTGAAGGTTTTCTTGGCAGTTATGAAGTGAACACAATTTTTCAGTTTTCATTCAAACCCACTTCATGTCAGATGCAAGAAGGATGTCTTAGAAAGAATGAACAATTAATAAATTAAAGATTAATATTTCAGGAAAATTTGGGTTAGTATTTTCAGACATTGATCGACCTTCTATGTGAATATAGCAGTTCAATATAGCAGAGGGAGTTGAACTACAAGTCTGGGTTCAGTAATGCAGTGTAAGAACTCTTAGAAAGTTGTTTTCTCTGTGAGTCTTGGTGCTACTGAAGTATATGATAAATTCTTCCTGACAACAATCAGATATTAGTTGTTTAGAAACCAGAGGGGGAGAGTCAAAGACTTCATACTCTGTGTCACGCTCTGAGTTTACAGAAACTAGCCCATCACTGCATGGTTTCTGCTTCCAAATCACCCCCAGAACTTACATAGAAGTGTACACTGACTGGTGTGGGCAAAAAAAGGAGAGGAATATCACTTTCTGTAGCTTTGTTTTAATCACTTGATACTGCAGTTTCATAATTCCTGGTTCCTCCTCTTAAATCTTTAAATAGCTGTAATGTAATTCTGCAATGAACACTTACAAGATACTAAACCCAGATGCTCAGAGACAAAAGGCAAATTTACATGTCAGAACAGCCTCATAAAGTTCCTCACAGACTAGCATGCCCTGGGATCTATTCCAAAAATTGTCTTGTTTTGAAAATCACCAGAACCTGAGAGGTTTTAGAGTGTTCATGCTTGGAATGGGGGTAAAATACCTACAAGGAGAAAGGAGTGTAGAATGCCATCATTCTGACACAGCTTTTTAATGGAAAGCACTTGATCAACGTTTTCTTTTGAATTGTGAAGGAGAAAGAGAAACCCAAGGTAACGTGTGTCAGAAATAGATACTGATGATTCTTTGATTTTGTTCTGTATGCTTCATGATCACATTCTGCAAGTCCAAAATAAAAGCCTGAGACAAGATACATCTAATCCGGTAGCACTATCTGCTACAGCATTTACCAAAGGTCACAGATCCCTGCTGCCTCTCATTCATTTATGCCAAATGGAGAGCCAAGATAACAGCAGGAAGATTAAGAATGCCTGCTATCAATGATTTTCAACACTTGATGAAGCTTTTCGTGTGTTCTAACAAAAACACATCAGTACCACTAAGAGAATTTATACAAGCAAGACGGGAGAAGACAGATCCTTGTGGGTAATAGCCAGCAGCGGGATCTGAATTCCCACTGGGATGGAGGTACAAGCCAGTGGCATCAGTGACTACCCCAGAAAGCATTCAGCTTTGCAACAGGTTGCAGGGGCTTTTGGGCAACAGTTGTTACAAAATCCTCTGAAACCAGCACACCAGCTGTCCCTCAGTCAGAATTAGTTTTTATATATCATGTTGCTCTTAACAGGGCAGATTTGATTTGGAGATTTAGAAAGTTTGTCATATCTGCAGTAGCCACCTGCCTATTTTAAAGCGGGATGAAACTTCTGGGAATCCAGTTCCCCTCTATGAATTATACAGAAAGTAAATTCCTCAGAATTAAGATTTAATTGTTAGATAGTTAAGTGAGAGTGTTCCTCTACTCTAAGTACTCACAGATTATAACATTACAGAGGAGAGTTATTGAGAGTTTAGAATGCAGACACTGGGCTTGGTGGATAAAGTTATTCAGCCTGTGGTCAGTGGATTGTGTGTGTTTTGTAAAAAGTACCTGGAAATACTCTGCAAAATTGTTCCAAGAACTGACATGCCTGCAGACATTGTCAGGCAGCAGTCCTTGATGCTATGTGTCATTCCTTCTGTCACTGCACATTAACAGAGCAATTGCAAATTATGAACAATGGCAATAAGGTGGTCCAACCATGGAGGTTTGGTGTTTCTCCAGATAAAAAACAAACAAAAAGCCCTAACCAAACAAAACCCCATAAAAAGCTCTATTCATAACAGCAGGTATCTGTTTTAACAAGAGCTATCTTGAAAATAGTGGCTGCATTAGGAGAGTCTTCTAATATGAGTCAAAAGCATCTTCTCCATTTTAACAATAGTTTCTAAGCTAATGACAAGGATTGCTTTGTGGCAGCAGGCACATTACCTCTGCAGTTATTGTGCTTGTGCTATTATAAGCTGTATTTTCCATTCCAAGGTTTTCATTCTGAATGGGTCTTTGAACAACATGCTTATTTTTTAAAATGCTCTAATCAATCCTTTTTCTTAAAGTGTTGCAATCATATTACCATTTAATCACATTAGCAATTAAAAGCTCCCAAACCAGATTCTTGATTTAACATCTTGTTGAATTTTATTCAAGTTCTAGCAGGTATCACAAAACCAGATAAATAAACAGTAATATTTTTGTGAAAATGTAAAACTAAGTGCAAGAAAGGACTACAAATGGCCAGAAAAAAGGGCTTAAGATGTCTTCAGTTCCATAGGGTATAGCTTCTTTCCTGCATAAGAAAGCTGAAAGGGGAATAGAGATCAGAAATTTTAAAAATCATTTCACATTGATTTATTGCCTATTCACAGAAGGGTGCATTTCCCTTTGAAGTAGAAACATGATTAGAAACATAGAAACATGCAGAGTTTATGTGCCAGCTTCTGAAATAACAACTCAGGTTCACAAAACGTGGCAGATTTGTGCCTTGCCTTTCTATTATAAAGCACAATAATTCCTTCAATATGCTACATATTTGTGGGTGGGGAGGGGGTTCTTTCTCTTTTAGAAGATGTGATAAAACAATTACATTTGCTTTTTATTATTTTTGTCTGGATTTAAAGTTAATTCCAATAAAAAAAAATACCAGCTAGTTGGGCTTCTCCTTTGTGTGTGAACTCTACTCTTATTACTGAGGGAGATGTAAAATAATATCCTAGAAGTTTGGGTTTCCCTCAAAGATGGAATATTAGAATCATTGAAGTTGGAAAAAGCCCAACCACCAACCCAGCACCACCATGACCAGTAAACCATACCCTGAAGTGCCATATCTACATGTGACTTTGAACACCTCCAGGGACAGTGACTCCACCACCGCCCGGGGCAGTCTGATCCAACATCTGACCACTCTTACAGCAAAGAAAATCTTCCTAACATCCAATCTAAACATCCCCAGTACAGCTTGACGCCATTTCCTCTTATCCTAATGTTTTCATTTCATGGATGTGTTTTCATTTACATATTTGAGATTGCTTTAAAGTGGACACTGATAATATGTTCTTTAATTCCTCAACAGGAAAGTGCTACATTTATTTTCCTGAATTACAGAAAATAGATCAAATTAGAGAAATTAAGTTGTTGGGTAATGGTTCTACACCATAAGATAACATAATTTGAATTTTCTCTTAATATTTTAAAACCCAACAGTTTATCTCCTCCATTCAGTAAAGTTGTCATCCTTCCCTTTCTTATACATGGTGACACTATAAGGTAAAGTTTTGCCTAATTAAGCCTGATGAAGCTAAAAATTGTCTGAAGCTTTTCAGGAGCAAGCAGGAGAGCTCTGAAATATAGGAAATAGCTATGGCCTCTTTCTTGCCAGGATATGAATTATTTTATTTAGAGTTCTAGAGTTGATTTCTCTAGGGCTTTTAATGCCTTCCACATAGTGTTTCAAAGGCAATGTTGGCATGCAGGGTTTTCAGCAAACTCTCTCCTGCGGCAAATTTATGTTGATGAAATATCCTGTGTGTATCTCATTTCATAGCAATCCCCAGGGAAAATTAATCTCAAAAGTCAGGGGAAGAGATAGGAAGATAATAGATTTTCTCAAGTTTTCCTAAAAACATTTGTTTTGACACATATTAGTAACACTCATTGAGTAGTCTTCTTCAGAATATCTTACATACAAGAACTCTCTACACATGAAAATATATTTCCACTTCAAATCCAATATCCAATCAAAACCACAAATCACACTTAGATTTGTACCAGTTCTTTAACAAATGCATGTATGGCTTATAGGAATGCTTCAGACTAGACAATTTTAATATATTATCACAGTAGTTTCCTTTATAATTTCTAAAATTCATCTCACATAATCCAGAAACATTTTTTATTTTTGTTGTGGCCATAGCAAAAATAATCACACTAATTTCAACAGGGTAATGATGTGACCTTCTCTAAATAAAGTCCCTCCAAATCAAATAATTTCCTGGCAGTTTAAAATAGCTGCTATCTGACATGTCTTTCAATAATGTAACTAAAATCTCTAAAGCAGACTTTATCTGTTATAAGTATATATAAATATATTTAGAACAAGGCCCTCGGGAAGGTTCTAGAGCATTTCTGGACACCAAACAGAACGATGGACTTGTCAGAATCATTTGAAACACTAAAAGAAGATGATGATCAATGTTTTATGTAACTGAAACCCCATGCAGCATAGATTGTAGCAACTTATTTTCATATTGGTCAATATCTAAGCAGAGTAGGTTTGAATAAGTAAGAAAAGTACATTTAGGAAGAAACATTAAAAACCCAACACATGCAACAGTTTTCTGTGAAACTCATACATCAGCAAAAGAATCTAAGGTAAAATAATGAGTTTAGTTCAAATACAGTGTGCTTATAAAAAAGGACTGCTTCTGTTATGAACTTTGCAACCTCAGCAGACCATAAAATGAAGAAATGTTCTACATGGTAATACTACCACATATATTACATAGCCTGCAGGGGCCATTCTGATCATCTTTTCTGACCTCCTGCATAGCACAAGGAACCAGACTTCAGTCTTCTTTAAAATAGAATATACTAAAGTTTTAATTCCACAAGTTCCCTGATTTTTATCACAAACATTCAAAAAGTTCTAGGAAGCAGTTTGGGGAAAGAGAGGAGTGGTGAACATACAGACATCTGTCACTAGGCATATCTAGAGCTGTCATTCTCCTTAAGCCTGCTGAGCCTAGAGAGGCATCACACACCTCTTCAGAGTCCTGGCTGTGCTCTGGATGCTCATTTTTTATACAGCTAAGGGAGATTTCTGAGCGGAAACTCCAGCAAATCCAATAAAATCTTCATTGCATGGCATTTATATAACTAAAAAATTATGGGGTTGGATCGCCATATAGATCATGCTTTTAAAAATGCATTTTAAGTCCACCTGTCCCAGAAGAACCAAGGAAGACAATTCCACTTCTTGTCATATCTAATGAAAATGTAATATTCAAAGCAGTGCTTATTAAATTAATCAAGACTATTTTTGTTATATATAAGTTTGCAGCTAACAAAAGAATTACCTTTAAAACATTTGAACTGTTAAAACAAACTTTTCCATGCTATTACAAACACAAAAAGGAATGTTAGCTGTCAGAACATACATCTTAAATACTTGAGGCTATCATACCTGCATCTGTTCAGCCCTTACAATTGGTCCAAAACTCAATGAAACCAATTTTTCAAAGTGCTATTATTAACTAATGCAGAAATATACTCCTGACTCATCTAGAAAGTGCAAGCTTTGATATTGCTTTACCACAGCAAATTCAACCCTTCTAGTGTAAAAGCTTCTCCATATTTTTCTGTCTCTCCTGATAGTGTGATTTTTCTACTTCCCAGAAGGAAAAGGTAGGCATATTTTCATGCAAGATCTTTTCTTGAAATTTGCTTTAGTTAGGCTTCCCCCCCACCACCTGTTATTTTTAGGTACAGAGACTGTGTGAACTAGAACTTGCAATTTGAAGGCATTCATGCACTTCAGCATGCAACACTCACATGCCCTCCTACCATGACCAGAAAAAGTCCCCATCAGATGATACTTAAACACTGTGCTAGACTGTGAATTGAGTCTGAAATCCATCGATAGCTCAGCTAGTGCTCCATAATCATGGGGAAGGACATGGCAGGAAAATATAAACTTAGAGTCAGTCTTGGTTATGAAGTAAATATTATTTCTATACCTTTATTTTTTACTTCACTTTAAAACAATATTTAATACTGAAATGGTATTAAGGCTGAAAAGTCTTTCTTGATAAATAAGTTAAACCTATTGAGGGAATAAGATGAAATTTTACTGTTGAAAACCAATCAGGTTTCACTCTGACTAGGATGTGCTATTTGCTTTAAAACCAAATCACAAGTCAAACTAGCGAGTAAAAATGATGATGTTATTATTTCTGATTAGAAGGAAAGCAGCATGATTTCTAGTCCAGGCTTCCAAAGGCACCTCTGCAGTATCCATGCTAAATATGTTTGTGTCTGAACTCAGACAGGGCAATATTAACAACCAGCAGTTATATAGCACGTTCCAGACAAAGATAACAGTAAATTCTACAAATTAATGAAAAAATCATATTTGCAGGGATCCCTTTCCCATCACTGAAATCTTGGCAATCCTAGGGTAGAAATCAGCAACATCTACAACAAAAATACAGAAAGCAGTATGTTTAAGATGGAAAGTTGCAAATACTGTGTCCCCTTGGAACTTCAGCAGGTATTTGGACAGGCAGAAAACATAAGTTCTAGTCACCAGAACTTTAGGTGAATGCTGCAAAACCAGTCTGTATTAATTTGTATTTAGAGGAAAAAAATTAAGGAAGAATCAGCATAGATATCTGCTTTACATTCAAGGTCACTAGACATCTAAGCTAGAACAATTTGCACCTTGTTCTAAAACTGAGTTGAGCAGAGATGAAGGTATCTAAAGACTCTATACATCAGGGTTTCAGAGCAATGGGGTTCAGCAAAGGCTATGGGTGACTCATGCCTTGTCCTAGACATTAGCTCTGTCCTAGGCTTCTAGAGAACAGCAACCTTACCACAAAGCTGAAGAACCCAATGCTGATGGTCTTAAAAGTCAAAGTACTCTAATTTGTGAGGTTTCTAATCAGCAAGAACCCAGCATGTGTTGTACGAACGGACAATTTTCCTCTAACATGCTGGAGCTCCCATGTCCACTTGCATACACCCATTTTTCTCAGGGTCATGTTTTCAATAGATGACAATATTGTACATGCATAGTCTAGTAAGACCCCAAGAACAAGTGGATGCATGAGACATGTAACAAGCACCACTGCAGAAGACAACTTGATATCAGAAGCCCAGAATAAGGGGCTGCCACCAGGCCTTTTTTCTATCAGAAGGTAAATCTAACACAAATTTAAGCATTAATAAATACTTCACAAGAAATTGCTTTCCTTTGTTTTGTTTTTCCAACATATTTAGCCTCTTTTAGCTCTTTCTCAGGCCCCATGCTATACCAACAATATAAAAAAGTATAGAAGCATAGCACAAATAATTCTCTTCTAAATGAATAATTTAAAACCAGTATTTATTCTTCATGTATATTTTTTCTTCAATTAAGGTTAAAGTCAGGTAGTTTAAAATTAACTCATATCATAAATACAATTCTCATTTAATTTAACCTTAATTTATATTATACTTTTATTAAAAAAAAAACCTCTTCAAAATAATTGTCTTCTAGTTCCTTGTCATTAGTTTGGTAATTTTCTCCACTGCTTAATTTAGAAAATATTATTCAGTAGGGCAGTAGAGGATGAATGGGCTAAGATATAGCAATTCTGCTTATTGTTTTACAGATTACAGAGAGCAATTTGTTTCATGAAGCAGGACAGAAGAAAACAGGCTCTATTCTTGAAATTAAAGGTCTGCCAGTGTGCTGTATAATTCTCTCCTGAATTACAGATTAATTAATTTTTTTTTTTTAAGTCAAAGTAAATGTCAGAGGCAAAGAGCTGAAATTAAAGAATATAGGATAACTATTACATGTTATGTCAACATGAAATCATTTGAAATATTACCATAGATAATGCATAATAATGTCTGAAAAATAATCTTCTCTCTTTCAGGTCCAGGTTTCAGTATAAACAGATATTGATATGATAACAATGATTTGTGGGTGTGTGCTTAATTACTGTGGGTTTAGAACACAAGATGCTTTCTTCTCATATGTATTAAACTACCAGCAATTTCTAAATAAATAATAAAGGACCTTATTTACATAAATGGTTTTGATCAATGAAAGTCCTCTAGACCTGTGTTTCTCCCAGGGAAAGGAAGGAACATGACTGTTCTCAACTGAAAAGACAGAGTCTGAAATCTTGTTAAAATTGTCAAATGCTAAGGCAAAAGTAGGGCATCATAAATGAACTTTTTCTCCTATCAAGCTACTTTTCCCATTATTCTGTGATTTATGTATTGACTGCTGTGCAAGTCAAACCTTTTTTAAAGAAAAGGGCAGAACTCAAAAGAGACTACAAGGCTTCTTTCAATTTGCATTTAGGTAAAAAGCATACTAGGAAGGAGCAAGAGTATTATAGTAAATATGAAAAGAAACAAAAAGAAGCTGCCTTTTTGAAGACTTTTTTTCCCCACTTCTCATTCCCTATTCTAAAGTTTACCTCTACTCCTTTCTTTTTGTGTTTTCTTTTTCCTAATCTGTTGCCTTATATTCCAACTCTTTTCATCTTCCCCTTTCTCTTCTATATGGTTTTGCGCAGTCTTGTGAATGCTGTAAATCCTCTGTGGTAACTTCCCTATTGTAACTTACTCTGTTTAGAACATCAAGATGACCAAGAGCTGGGATGAAAACAGAAGCTTCTCAGAATCACAGAATACATCTGGTTGGAAGATACCTCAAAAGTCATCCAGTCCAACCCTTAACCCAGCACTGAAGTGTCAACATTAAACTATGTCCCTAAGCTCCAGGTCCACACCCTGCTTAAAAACCTCCAGGGACAGCGACTCCACCACTGCTCTAAGTCAGACCATTCCAACGTGAAGAAATATTTCCTAACATCCAGCCTGAACCTCACCTGGCAAAGCCTGAAACCATTTCCTCTAGTCCTGTTGCTTGCTACCAGGGAGAAGAGGCCTGCCCCCTCCTCACTTCAGCCTCCTATCAAGTAGTTGTAGAGAGCAATGACGTCTCCCCTCAGCCACCCCTCCTCCAGACTGAACAACCCCAGCACCCTCAGACACTCCTTGTAGGTCATGTGTTCCAGGCCCTTCACGAGCCTCCTTGCCCTTCCCTGGACAAGCCCTAGCACCTCAATGTCTTTTTTGTAGTGAGGGGCCCAGAACTGAACACAGTACTCAAGGTGTGACCTTGTCAGTGCTGAGTACAGGAGGATGATCACCTCCCTGTTGCTGCTGGCCACAGGATTTCTAATACAACCAGGATGCCATTGTCTTTGTGGTGAGCATAGTCCACCTAGCCTAGCATGACCTTTGTCTTGGGCAGAGAGAAAGAGATTCCTTACTGCTTTTTCTTGCTCATACAGATCATAGATGATGATGACATGCCTTCTTCCTTGGACAGAGTTCTTGTTTGTAGTTGTTCACAGTCTCTAGGTTCTGGTCAAAACTTTCCCAGTAATGCAAAATGTCACATGCCCCACGTAATGGGCTAGGTATTACATGGTAATAGGAATAAATCAAAGGCCTTGCATACACGGGTATTGAAATAATTTACTGAACCTACAGATGAAAGAAGGGTATTCAAGTCATTGAATACACTCTTCAAAGAGTCTTAAGCAGAAAAGAGCTGTGGCTTAGGACACAAGCAAGGAGAAAGCAGGAAATCCGATGGTGCTTTGACTTGCGTTGATTAGAAACTCTTTCATAGTGCTTCTAAAGATATGTTAGATATTCATTTGAGAAATGAGGGGTGGTTTTAGCTCAGCAAGTGTGTGCATTATATGCATCAGTTTTACTGAGAACAAATTCTCGCTCTGAATTATCATTCAAGCATCTCAGTTCTCTATACACACTTCCTTGGGAATTTGCATTTCAACAGAATATGAAGCTGAATTACATGAAAACTATTTTAGATAACATACATAGGCTCTGACAGAGAAAATCTTTTCTAGAGAGAGATCTTACTGCTAGAGGTAATTCACTGCATAGAGGAAACACACAAACAAAAAAGCGAAGAATAAGTGTTATATTAATAATAACTGTTTACATTTGCTTTATTAGTTTCAATGAATTATTCTGTGTGTATTGGCATGTGTGGGTTTCATGAAAGAGATTTTTAAGTAGAGCAATGGAGGTGAATATTTAGATGGGATTTCACATAACAGGCTAGCAAGCATGTGCAGAAAGATCTCTGAAGAACTGCATATTGAGGAAGATGACCAGAAAGAGGTTTTAACAGTTATGCTGTGTTTAGCTTAGCCATTTATATTTTCCAAGGAGCATAACACTTGCATGACTTGGACTGATATTTCAAAACATGAGAATACAACAGGAACAGAAGGGAAAGGGAACAGATAAATCACTGGATGCAGTTCTATATCTGTCACATCTTGATATTAATGCTTATAAAAGTCACTTTTTTAAAAACACTTACAGAATCTATCAGAGGCATCAATTTGAGTCATGCTTGTTTACCTGTCTGCATTTATTTCTGACTTATCTGTCGAGGTAATACTTGTTCATGGTGTTTCACAGAAACAGAATAACAGGCCTTCTGGGCTAAGCACCCTGCTCAGGCAAGTCCACCTAGAACCAGCTTCCTAGGACCATGTCCAGATGGGTTTTAAATATCTTTTTCATGACTTTCAAGTAATTCATTTTATTGTTCTACTGACTTTTTAACTTATTTTAAATTGTCTTTTACTTTAGTACTTAAGTGTTCATAGTTAACAGTTGGGATTATAAAATCTGATGACTGCATAAACTATCAGGTCCCTTCCAGCCTCTGGTATATTGTGATGTTGTTTAATTTTTATTTACTCTTGTATATCTTGTAATCATTTCATTTCTTATGTCAATATACAGAAGACCTTATTTTCAAAATAATGGCTTCAAATCCAAAATCCATCAGTTGAGCATAGTGATCATATTATGTTTTGATTTCCATATAGAGTAAAAAAAAGTAAAAATTACCTTAAAGACACTGACTTGGTCTAGTGGAAGGTGTCCCTGCCCATGGCAAGGAGGTTGGAACTAGATCCTAGAGTCATAGAATCATAGACTCACCAGAGACGGAAGCAGCCTCTAAAGGTCATCAAGTTTAACCCCCTTGCTTCCCCCATCACCCCCCTTCATCTTCCCAAAGCAGCCCCTGCTCCCTCTACACCATCCTCCACCCTGCCTAAACAGCTCCTGCTCCCCCACCACCATTTTCTCACCCATCTCAGAGCCTGGGGCAAGACCCTCAAGCAGCCAAGATACCACACAGAGGAGCTCAGCCCCAGCAAGGAGGAACAGCCAGCAACCATGGATGATATTGAAGTAGCAATCAACCCTATTCCTACCTAGCCGGGGGGCCTGGTGGCCCCCCAGCCTTTGTCATTTCCCCCCCCCCCCCCAAATTTGAGTCAGGGAAGATCTCAAGAACTGACTGTATTGGAGGCTCTGGTGAGGCCACGTCTTGAATATTGTGTCCAGTTTTGGGCACCTCAATACAAGAGAGATGTGGAGGTGCTGGAGGGCAAGGAAGGACCTGGAGAAGAAATCTTATGAAGAGCAACAGAAGTAGCTGGGGCTATTTAGTTTGGAAAAGAGGAGTATGAGGGGAGACCTCATTGCTCTCTAAAACTACCTGAAAGGACATTGTGGAGAGGCTGCTGCTGGTCTCATCTTACAGGTAATTAGTGATAGAACAAGAGGAAATGGCCTCAAGCTGTGACTGAGCAGGTTTAGAGTGGACATTAAGAAAAATTTTTCACAGCAAGAGTGGTCAGCATTGGAATGTGCTGCCCAGGGAGGTGGTTGGGTCCCCAGCCCTGGATGTGTTTAAAGGTGGTTTGGATGTGGTGCTTGGGGACATGGTTTAGGGGTGAACCTTGTAGAATAGGGTTATGGGTTGGACTTGGTGATCCTGAGGGTCTTTCCCAACCTGAATGTTTCTGTGATCCTGTGATCAGGAAATCCCACCTCTGATTTGATGTTAAGGCAGACAACTATTAAGATTTGAGAAGCTTCATGAACCTGACACTACTGAGCAATTTTAAAATTATTCGCACTTGGAAACAAACCTTTCTGCTTTATGTTCCTTGGGATCTGTTTAAAAGGATCTGTATTTTCTCTTGCTATCACTTTTTTTACACATTTTTTTTACAAGTCTACAAATCTTGCTATAGTTTGTTCACTTTTTCATGTTTAAATAATTGCTGGCGCTTACTGGTTTGTGATCAGCTAACCACATTCAAGAAAATATGCTCAGCAGTCAGGCCAAAGATCTGCCCACACATTGAAGAGATGACAACACTCTTGGGAACACATGAGGTTTGGGGTTTGTAACACTATCCCTACTACAGAGGTAACACTGTAATCTCTCTAATAAAAGCAGAAAAACATGACTAACACATAGTCATCAATAAATCTGAGGGCACTACTAAATTTCTTGTAGAAATATTTGAGAACCAAATCCACTGGAAAACCCCAGAATCTTGCTTCCCATACTTTTCAGGCTTTTTGGATGTTTCAGATTTTTTTTTTTTCTATTTGATTTTTACTTTTATCAGCTCTCTCAGGGATATGTGGAAATACACAAAACATACTGAACTGCAAGGCAGATTTGAGTTATGCTTTACTTCTGTGCAGTTTTAAGTAAACTTTGTCTTTACCCTAAAATTCATGCAGTACCTCTCCCACTCTATCAGGTGTTCACCAAGAAGAAATATTTCCTTTACTTCAGTGGCTACTAGCTTTGTGTAAATGTTTCAGACTTGACATATGAAGCTGTTTGCTCAAAAGTATTTTCAAGTCATTTATTTCACTTTGGAGCTCATTTATATCCACTATCACACAGTGATTTTCCTATAGTGCTCTGCACAGAAACTTTGTACTAGTGACTATATACTTATGTTTTCTTCTACTCCCATTATTTTTCCTCATTAGCTACCTGAGACATAAAAAGAATTAAAACAGTTAATATATGCCAACAATGATACAACAGATTTCAAAGCATCCAACTGTGACAGATGTGAGTTATTTTTCACACAAGAATAAATCACTCTGCCCTTTAGCAGCCAGGATGTCAGCTTCACCTGTGTGATTTGGAGAGAGCATTTCCTAATTTTCATTAAATGGAAGATTTCAGGTCTGCAGACTTCTTTGTGAATAATTGCTGGTTTCAGGAGTGTCAATCCTCTCCTTTCATAATGATCTTTAACATCTTGGGAATTAATTCTGTTTTATAGAAAGAAACCTCCACAACTACTTCTTTAAAGTCTAGGCAATTAAACTAATCCATGAGGGGGGAGGGTAGGGGGAGAGAGGAGAGGGAAAATTTTGCTGGCACAATTTTAGTTGCAGCAGATGTTATAGAAGTCTTGTTTTTATATCATGTCTTTCAAGAATATGGTACAATCAACTAAGCTTAGTTACCAAGGCACCTAAGCGTTTTTAGCCACCTGAGAAATCTTCATGCTAAATTCACACCATTTGTTGACCTTATCTGAATTCAACCAAGATAAAACTGAGCTTCATTTTCTTCACTTTTCAGATATGAGATATCTCCATCACAGGTTACTACATGACTTAATTCTGTTATTTGTCCATTATTTTTCATTAAATACCTTGAAATTCTCAAGTGAAAGATGCTGAGAAAGTGGGATTTTTTTTTCTTTTTTCTTGTCAAACCAGGCTTACAAATATATATGTACAGTAAAGGACAGGTGGATACTTGAAATCTAAGGACATGTGGATTTTGAGGATATCTGGTTAACAGCAATTAAACATAAGAAACAAAGGCATGAGACTGGAAAGACAATAAATTAAACACCAAAGTACACAAATTCTAATGAGAGATAATGAAGACAACAACAATGAGAACACTTAGGACTTAAAACTACCACATGGACTCAAGGAAGAAAGGCTCTGCCACTAGTGACTTCCAACTAATCATCTGGAAAGGGCCAGGCAGCCAGTGCTTCCCATGTCTCTGTGAGTGCTGTTGGTGTTTTTGTGGGTGATGGAAAGGGTACTGCTCTGCCTGTACTGGTCTGTGAGCTTGCTGGGAAAGTTGGACTCATTCAAACTACTTAATTTAAATGCAAAGTTGCTTAGCTCCAATTTTGCCTTAAAAGGTAAGTAATCCTATCTACCATTAACTGCCTCAAGTACAGGACTGTGGGCTATGATACAGTCTGTAGCCAGAGGAGCCTGCAGCAGTAAATTCATGTGTTTATCTTATCACTAGACTAATTGGCTTCTGTAGGTAACTATCTCTCTTCATGCATAGAAGAAACCCAGGTGCCTTAGGCAAGAAAACTAAATTTTAGAAGGCTGTGATTAAGTGAGAGAAAATCTTGACCACAGGCACTAAGAAAGAACAGAAGGCTGTTGTTCTGGAAAGAAAACAATTTAGAGATCATGGAGTTTCCAGTGCAGACTTGCAACTAATGAGACTCAGAACATAAAAACAGGGTGGAAAGAATTAGGCAGATAGTCCTGCCTTGGTACACAGGACTAATAAAATCAGTGTGATTGTTGCCCACTGAGCCTTCTTAAATAACCTGAAGAAGATGGTGGTGAATTAGAGATTGTGCAGGAAAAGCTATGTAAAAAAACACAGTTCAAGGACTCAGTGTAGATAGTGTACATACCACTTCAGGACATCATCACATGAAGTCCCAAGGAAGATTGAAATAGTCTTGATTTCTCTCTTAGACTGATTGTTCCATTATATTTCCTATACTACATTAACATTACTCACAAAATTCTGTAAAAATGTGGGGTTCAGTGTAATTCCCAAGACTTTCTAGAAACAACTTACAAGTATAGTTCATCATATGGAATCACTCTTCACGAAATTCATCTGCAGCTTGAAAGATCCTGATTTCTGACATAGACTTTTGCCTCCTGAGCTCCTGAAATGGTTGACATAAATAGTTATCATATTTTGGATGGACAAAGGATAACAAGTCAAAAGGATAAGACACTAAACATCTGTGTTTCACAGGTTAGTCTTTTGGCAGGGAAAATATTAAGATTCAAATATCTTTGGTTCTGTTCTAGCAATTTCATTCTGCTGCACTCAGCCCCATGACTTTGCCATGCATTTTTCTGTTCCTTCAGTTCTGACCTGCAAAGCAGGTCTTCCTTTTGTGAAAATTGTTATCCAGTTCTATTTCTGGGTAAAATCTGTATCTTTTATTTCCAGCATCATCACACCAATTATTGGCTCAAGAAATGTGTCACTATAATTTATCTTTTTAATGTCTATTTTTTTGAAACCCTCCTCTAGGCAATAACTAAAATCAGAAGACATCTAACAATCAATACCATAGAGATAAAGCTTTCATAGACAGAGATTTAAAAAATGCTGATAATCTGAAGAGGCAATATTGTGAATAAGGAACTGTACAATCTAGATATGACATAGACCATCGTTGATGTAATTACAATGATGTGAAACATATCAGCAATTACAAAGATACTAAATGAAATGTGTTTTCAAGCAGAAGGGGAAAAAGGGAAATTAAAATTATGGAAGAGTTTCAACTCAGGCTGCTTCAATTTTGGAAATGTAGTCAAGTTTTGATAACAAGAGGGACTGAAGTGAAATAAGAATAAACTCCAAGTGATACTACTGGGAGATGCAAACCTAACCCTTGAGAGAAGGGTTCTAATTTGACATATAGCAGGGTTTTGTTAATATCACTGACACTGAACATGACACAGACATGAAAGAATATAAAAAATACAGCAAAGAAATGCCCTTGGGAAAAGAATTCAGAATCACAGAAACATTCAGGTTGAAAAAGACCCTCAGGATCACCAAGTCCAACCCATAACCCTACTCTACAAAGTTCACCTCTAAACCATATCCCCAAGCACCACATCCAAACAACCTCTAAACACATCCAGGGCTGGTGAGTCCACATGTTCTGATAGCCAGTGTAAGCTAAATTAAGGTGAAACAGTGGATTATGTAATTTTTCAAGAGCTGGTAAGCAAAATAACAATTATTGTTGTCGAATACCCCATTATCTATTGTCTTTATACAGGATAAGAAGATTATCTGGTTGGGCACTAGCATGTAAGTCAATGCATTGCTAAAGTCATTGCTAATTTTCATCTCCACAAATGTAAAGCTGATCATAAAAAAAAAAAAATCTTACAGTTTAATGTGGAAAAGTATGTGATGGGCTGTGATAACTTCTTTTAAAAGGTATATTTGCAATGGTATGGAAGAGAATGCATTGATTATTGCATTAATCTCATGTCAGCATGAATTTGCAGTTCAGGGTTTTTTTAAGAATAAAAAAGATAATTAAGGAAGAGGAGAATGAGGAATATACTGGTTCATCTCTGAGCTCAGAAAAAAAAAAGTAAAAAAAAAGTCTAAAAGTAAACTTCTCGAGGAAGGGTTCCCTTTTCTTAGGACAAACTCTGATAGGACAGCTGGCTAAACTTTGCTGTGAGAATCATTTAGGATCAGAATAGGTCTGCTACTGGCCATTATGGAAGAAAAGACAACGTAAACACTCTTCCAGATAGTAGATCCTGCTGTTATGCACACCATGCCCCACACAGGCTGCTGGACACTGTCTTCTCCAACCTCATCCCTTGTTGTAGTGAGTGCTATGATCCTAAGCAAAGTTTTTATCTTATGGTTTTGGTTTGGTTTTGTTTGTTTGTTTAGTTCTCACTCCTGTAGAGTGATTCATGTTAAGGTATAGGTGAGTATAGACTGAGGGAAAAAACATTTCACTCTGAATCACTCGGCTCACACAGGAGTTTGGTTGATTTTGCTGCGTTAAAAGGAAATACTTCCTTTGTGTTTTGTGGTCCACAACATTTCCACATTTTACTACATCTTATAGGAAAGAAATCTTGTATGGGTACTTTTCAGTTTGTGAAGTTCATGTAAAAAGAGCAGACAACAGAGGATGAGACCACAATACAGCAAAATGAGACTAAAGAGCATCCAGCAGTCTGTTTGGGGCAGGGTTCAGTGTCATTGAGTAGAAGTGCATAAGTTAATACTAAAATAAACTGATTGTCCTGGTCCAGGTCCCATTCCCATTCCCTGTTGCATAAAAAAGAATTTTTTTCAGATGTATGAGTTTCACTCTTTTCAAACAACTGCCTGTCTAAGAATGGTAAAGTCTGCTAACCATGGGATTTTGACTTCTGGATGACTAGGAAACTTCCTTAAAAAAATCTAAATGTAAAACCTGTGTAGCTCACATTCCCATTGATTAAGGCCTTAAAATTCCAGTTCTGGTTTGGTTTTTTGCTTGGTTCGTGATTTTTTTTTTTCTTTTTTCTTTTTTTTAAAGTAGTTAAATCTCCTCCTTTCTACACTGTAACATATGTTCAAGTTTGCAATTCTGGAGAGTGCACATCTTCACATTACAACCTGCACTGGATTTGGATGTGAATATTTATTACAATTCAAACTCCAGTTGGAGCATCACTCTCAAACTGCAGATGAAGAAAAGCCAAGATGACAGGGCACAGATGAATGCTAATAGATTTGAACTTTTGCTAGCAGTAGTCAGCTTTGATATTAACACCATTCCCACTTTTGTCCTGCTCAGTGTATTGAAAAGTTATTTTAACTGTCTAAGTCTAGTAACATCACCAGTCATAATCTATTCCAGAATCTGTGAAAAGTCATTGACTTTTTCCCCCTCTCAGTCATCTTCATCATCTGCCTAGACTGAACAAGACAAAATTATTTTCACTTACTAAGGATTTCATAAATCACTGATACTGTAATAATTGCCAAGTATCACAAGAGTTCTGCTGATATTTAAGGAAGTTTAACTTGAAATTCATGTAAATGATTATTGAAAAAGAAGCTTTCAGAGACTGTTTTTATGCATTTTTCATCATCCCAGCATGAAATCTCACTGACCACAAAAGAATAAACATGGTTTAAGTGATACCCTTTCTATTCTTGAATTCCTTGCTTCTAAGTCAGTATTAAGGAGTTTGGGGAAAAAAAAAAAACCACAGAGTATTTAACAATTATATTGTAATCAATTCTGCACAACTGCTTTGATGTGGTTTCCCCTTTATCACCACTGAGACAATGATGAAGCTCACTGCAATTCCTTTTAGAGCTTGCCAATTTTGTCACTGACTACCATGACAGTCTAGTTACTGCTGAGAATTGCCATTTGTCTTTTTGAAACTTGCTGAAAGTTAGAAAAGCAGTTATACCTTGAAAAAATGTAGAACTACCAACATACCCTGAAACTTTCACATGCTCATTTTAATTTTGGTATTATATCATTCACCATCTTTGGAATCTGAAGTTTGTTTGGTTTGTTTTTTTTTTTTCTTTCAAGAGTTCTCAGGATGTGTCTCTAGTCTCTAAAAGTGCCTGAAATTCTGGTGCATGGAAATTTTCTCAAGTGGATTGGATTTCACGACCCAACAGGTCTTCTTTATTCATATGTTCTTACAGCTAAGATTTTTATGTAGACAGTTTTGCATCTTCTCTTCTTTCCTTCTGTCTCTGAATGAAACTATTTCAATGTTAATATTTGATCATACATAGAAATTGCCTATATTGAGTCATTTTTAGGTCCTCATCAGAACTAACAACCAGATAAACATGAGTGAATTATAGAATCAGTCTATACTTCATGAGTCTAAACTAAAAATAAAATTTAATGAACAGTGTTATTGAACTAAATGGTGGTATTAAAGAGCAGTCTGTCAAATATTATATGTGCCTCTAATGATAAAGAGGTGTAGTTTGATAACAACTCAGTTATTAATCAACAGGCTTGGTTTTTATTGAGTGGTATAGGAAGAAACTGGTAACAGTTACTAACCAAAATGGAAATGAATGTTTCACTAGTGTGTTTTTACAGTATCTACAATTTCTGGACCTTTAAAGGAAAATGTCTTCATTGGCCTTTAGCTGTCTCTGTGTTAAACCCATATGGCCTAGTTTCCCTCACTTAGGTCCTTCTGCTTAGTCTTTTGTGACCAAGAGTGACTGGTGGGAGCCTGTGGCTCAAATTTACTCCATTTTCCAAATGCCCTTAATTGTCTTCTGGATTAAAAGTGCTCTCAATACATGCTTGGAACAGATGACAGACATAGGAGAACTCCTTTCACATCTATGTGACTAGAGACATCCAGAGATACTTTGGTCCTCATAGAAATCTGTCTCAGACTTCAAATGAGGCAACACCAGCTACTGTAATAGGAACAGGTTTCTGTGGTGATTTTAAAGTAGGAAGATTTTTTAATTTATTTTTTAATCTACACAGCAAATGTTTGATAAAACATTTGAAGCTACTTAGCTTTCTGGGCAACATTCCCAGTTATTTGCAGCAAATAGTCCACCTCCTGGAAGGAAAAACAAAATTCCCACCCAGGGGAGGCGGTAATGAGGATCTGCTACAAGTAACTATGGCTCACTACCATCAGGGAAACCACAAAGCAGGGCACATAAACTATTCAACATATAATTAAAATTGCTAGAAAGATGTCATTGGTAAGACAAAAGCTAATAATTCAGGCATACTCTCAAAGGTTTTACAACCCTTTGAGTATTCCCTGCTTTGGTAAATAATTAACACCACGTGGCAAATCCTGCTGCATGACAAAAATAAATAAAGTGTAATAATACTGAAGGCAAAATAATATGTCTGTATTTCTGTTTTCTTCACAGATGAAACATAATTTTCCAAAAGTGAAAGTTTGCTGTTCAGAGCAGCTAAAAATATTTAGTTCCCCAGAAGCATAATCTCCTCCAAAGAGTACATTACTGCAATTTCAGCTATCACATAATAAAACATTGTGTGCTTCTGAGAAAAGTGACTTATTTTAAGCATAATTAAAACCTTTGTGGTTATCTAAAAAGAATGTGATCAAGCCTTTGCTTCCCCACTTCCCAGTTACAAAGTAAGGTGTATTTATGGCACTGTTAATAACCCAAGAAATAATGTGGCTGCTTTTATTTCAGCAATTGATAATTGTATCCTTTGAACTATCTACTGAAGCTACTAAAATTTGTTTTCCAAGCTTCTATATATGGTTCAGATGGAAATATTAAATCACTAATGTCCAATAATATAAAATTATTTAGTAAGCATTTATTAAAACATTAAAATTATAAACAGTTGTTAATAATTGTATAATATCTGCCAATAACACCTCTAAGTCAAACAGTTTTTCCCATGCTTATGAATTCATTGCCTTTCACTCCTGACTATCAATAATCACAATGAGCTAAACACACAATAATTAGAAGAGCTTTTAAACCCTTGATTAATTCAGTATGAACACTGGTCTGTGTACAATCACAGAAGACAAAACTTGGTCTTTGCAGATCCAAACCCCACATTGTGCATAAATCTTAATCTGTATCTGCTAAACATCATTAGAAATGTCTTTGCACTGAGAGTTATTCCCATCAGCCACTGAGTAGCCAGGTGGATTAATCAGCTAATTTATCTGTAAAAATGTTCTGAGTTTTACAGTGTTGTGGTAGAGCTGATGAACTTCTATAACATAGAGTATACATCTTCAAATACTATTTTGACATAGCTGGGCAAAAGATCTCTGGCAATGGAGCATTTAATGCTCTTTGTCTTCAGTGCATGGTAACTTAAGTCAGCAATAAGCAACCTGTATTTTTATAAATTGGCAAATATTTCCAGTAGCACTGAAGCAACATTTCTAATGATGACAATTATCAGCTAAGCCAAACTGTGGCTCTGAATTGTGATTGCTTCCTTTTTTCTCGTAATAAATCTTCAAGGTGATTCTGCACTGACAGATAACTTGACACCTTTCTTAGAACAAAACCCAAAACACTCTTGTCCTCGTCCACAGAGCTAAAATGGATCCCTGTTATATAATGAGGATTTATATATATATATATATATGTATATAAAAATTCACCATTTGAATCAGAAAATACACCTAACTTCAAAGGCAAAATCAATGAGTTAAGATTCATATCCTGTTCAGATCAACTTTGTCTTTCACTTGTTGCAACTGAGTACCTGCCTTCCACCATATTATAGATCCTAGGACTGTAAGGTGAGACTTTGGAGTCAGCTGCTGCCAGCGGTGGAGACTGTATTGGGTATGGCTGAGCTGGAGTTAATTCTCTTCAAAGCATCCTTCAAGTGCTGTGTTTTCCAGAACTAAAACAGCATAAAACAGCAGTGGTTTTGCTCCTGTTGAATAAGTATCCAGGCTGTATATTTCCAACATTTCCCCTCTCCACCCCATGGCTTTGGTGGGCATTTGGCATCTAGATCAGGGCCAAACCACCACATCCCTTCAATTTGTCATAGGACCTACAAAAAAAAGTTTCCCAACTTTGCTTTTTTCCCCAGAAATCCAAGAATTCCTATTTCATTGTTGTGGTTCTACATTTTGTGAAAGTGAAAAGCCCAACACACAGCTTCTAGGCAATATTTATAAATAATTATCAAGTGAGTGCTTTGTTATTCCCAACAAAATATCACAATTCATTGTGATATATAGTATCTGAAATCTGTATAATAAATCAATACCCATTAGTGGGCAAAACATTAGAAAAGTTAAGAAAAACAACCAAAAAAAAACTGTGGTGGGTTGAAATTACCCCCCAACTAATTTGGAGAACTACCACCCAAAATAGAATTGCCACACCAGTCCAGGTTGGGATGGAAGCATACAAAGCTGTATTTACAAGCAAACTAAAATCTAGAACTATGAAATGCAATGAATATGTAGAAAATATACAACATTTACATATATTTACAATTTATAAACAACACAAGGACCCCCCTGGACAAAACCAGGAGGCTACCACTCCATTTCTTCACCCACTCCACCCCCTTCCCCTCTCTACAAGGGAAAAGAGAAAAAGAGAATAAAACAAAGAGCAGCTAGTTAGTCACTTAGCCACAAGAAGAACGCAGCCAAGGTCAGCAACAGCCAAACCAAACCCACCAGCTAGTATCAGCTTGAGTAAAGAGCCAAGAAAGAGAGAGAGTAGTTTCCACAACTAACTTTATATTAGTTATCAGACCAACGGGATTATTTAGACCTTATAATTATTTTCCCTTTAAATTCAATGGTAATTTATTTACATTCTACTACTCTCCTCAAGAGCTGTGGAAAATTTCCTAGGCATCAGCCTAAAACTGCCACACAACCAAAAAACTCCAACCACCTCAATCAAACCAAGAAGATAAATTTTTATTAATAAGAGCAGTCATGGCAAATAAAATAATTCTGTATATGTAGAGACAAAGATACCTAACCTGGGCTGCCCTAGCAATGATAGAAAAATACACTGTTACAGAGAGATGGGAAAGTTTAAGAGAGTTCAAACTGACTTATATATTTTGATAACATGAGTTGACTTAGACTCCAAAGAAACCTTGGCAGTTTTGAAAAATGTCCCCATTTACACAAAGACTTTGAGAACTGGCTGATGATTCAGTTTTGTTTACTTACAAGTTTATAGTTTGGGATACCTAATGAAAAGCTCAGAGCATATTTCTTTGAAGCCAGGCCTTCTTGTGATGTTTTGCCTTCACAAATCACTGGTGTCATCAAAACCACTAGTCACTGTTCTAAAACACTGACTATAAAAGTATTATCTATCCCTTATTCACTCCCCCTCCCACACTGACACCAAAGAGACTGAATGAAGAAAACTGTCTCTTGAGCCAAGAAAAGTATAAACAGTGAGAATGTGCAACTAAATTCTTATTCCTACTTCCTACATGCTCAAAGTATCCTAAAAAAAATTCTTTAAAAAATGCAGCCTGCTTTTAAAGAATGGAAATATATTTCTTGTATAGAGACAAGTTATATATCTATGGCTAATCCACAGTGTCAGAATTATACAAAATAAGTACAGTCTATTTGTGATATAAAACAGTATCTAATGTAATGAATGGAATCGGAAGAGACCAACACCCACCTTGTGCCGACCTCCTTCCAGGGAGCTGTAGAGAGCAAGGTGTGCCCTAGTCCTCCTTTTATCTAGACTAAACAACCCCAATTGTCTCAGCTGCTCCTCATCAGATCTGTCATCTCGTCTCTTCAGCATCTTCGTTGCCCTTCTTCGGACCTGTTCCTGCACCTCAATGTCCTTCTTGTAGTGAGGGCTCCAATACTGTACCCAGTACTCAAGGTGTGGTCTCACCAATGTTGAGTACAGGGGGAAAAACTCTTCCCTGGTCCTGCTGGTCACACTATTCCTGATCTAAGGCCAGGATGCTTGAGCACACTGATGCCTCATATTCAGCCAGATGTTGACCAATACCCCCACGTCTTTCTCTACTGGACAGCTTTCCAGCTACTTTGCCCCAAGCCTTTAGTGTTGCAAAGGGTTGTTGTGATCCAGCTCTAGGATCCAACACTTGGCCTTGTTGAACATCATACAAATGGCCTTGGTCCATTGATCCAGTCCGTGCAAGTCCATGGCAGAACCTTCCTACCCTCAAGCAGATCAGTGCTCCCTCCCATCTGAGTGTCATCTGCAAACTTACTGAGGGTGCCCTTGATTCCCTCATCCAGATCATTGGCAAAGATACTAAAGAGAACTTTCCCCAAAACTGAGCCCAGGGGAACTCCACTTGTGACTGGCCACTAACTGGATTTAACTCCATTCACCACCGCTCTGTGGGTCCATCCATCCAGTTGCTTGGCAGCAAAACACCCACCCACCCGTTCAAGCCATGAGCAGCCACTTTCTCCAGGAGAATGTTGTTGAACACAGGGTTAAATGTTTTAGTAAAGTCCAGATGAAAAACATCCACAGCCTTTCCCTCATCTTCTAAGCAGGTCACCTTGTCATAGAAAGAGATCAGGTTTGTCAAGCAGGACCTGTCCTCAAGAGCTCATGCTGGCTGGGCCTGATCACCTGGGTGCCTTGCATAATGGCATTCAGAATTACCTGCTCATTCATGACTTTCCTGAGCAGGTCAGACTAACAAGTTTGTAGTTCCCCAGATCCTCCTTCCAGCCCTTCTTGTTGATTGGTGTTGCATTTGAATTTCACATAATTTCTGTCTGATCCTTTAAAATACTTCAAAATGTTAATATTTAAGGCTGTAAATACATAAGAAGCAGTGTCAGAGGAATCTTTTAGCTGATCATATGCAACTCCTTTATATTCAAGGCTACTGCAGTTTGTAATGCCTTTCATAAAATAAACAAAGTTCTCCTGAAAGTTCAGTAAGGCTCCTTATTCCCTGTCTCTACCAGGAACAATGACCTGATATAATTTATTGGTACTGGTGAGTCCACACCTGGAATACTGTGTCCGGTTTTGGGCTGCCCAGTTCAAGAGAGACAGAGACCTGCTGGAGAGAATCCAACAGAGAGCCATGAGGATGATTAGGGGACTTGAGCATCTCCCCTATGAAGAGAGACTGAGAGCCCTGGGGCTGTTTAGTCCTGAGAAGAGAAGACTGAGAGGGGATCTGATCTATGTCTATAAATATGTGAGGGATGGGTGTCAAGTGGTGGGGGCCAGGCTCTTTTCAGTGGTTCACAGTGGTAAGACAAGGAACAATGGGTTAAGACTAGAACATAGAAGATTTCACCTCAACATGGGGAGAAACTTCTTTACAATGAGGGTGACAGAGCACTAGAACAGGCTGCCCAGGGAGCCTGTGGAGTCTCCTTCTCTGGAGACTTTCAAAACCCACCTGGATTCCTTCCTGTGTGGACTACCCTAAGTGATCCTGCTCTGGCAGGGTTGTTGGACCTGATGATCTCTTGAGGTCCCTTCCAACCTCTGATACACTGTGATACTGTGATATTACAATTGCTATGCACTGGCATAGCTATTCTGAAATGAAGCTTGATAGTTGTCCTGTAATCGACTTTTCTTTCTTGCTCTGATCATTCTCTGCCCTTTCCAATTGATTAACTGTCTACTTATGGCAAGAATTTCCGCCAGCTTTGGTTAAGATCCTAGGCAATTGAATGTATTCACTGATCAGTTGCTGCACAGAACCAGATTTAGAGCACTAATTATAAGCAGCTGAACCCTCACAACTTATGATTACACAGCTAGGTAGCCAATCAGCTTCTTCTGATTCCTGATAAAGGTTAACCAGGACCTATTGCCTTCCTGATAGCTGACTCATCTGTATCACGTTAACTTCCTCATAGCTGACTTCTCTCTATGATGTTAACTTACAGTAGAGATCTTTTACAGCGAACTTTTCAGCAAATGTGACCCATATGCATACCTGACAAGTTCCTCAATATTTGTTACATAAATCTGTATAAGCAAATTTGAGTTATCAGTCAGTTTCCACTGCTGAAAGCAGTGGATCAATGAAATAAAAAGCAACCAAATGGTTTTCTTTATTTATTTGATATTATTTTTTGACTTGATGGAATAGAAGTTAATGTTGCTACTTCTTTGTACAAAAATCATAGAGATCATGTGGATTACTGAAATTTGATACTTTGTACTTATTTGAGTCTATCCTGTATTCTTTGAGTCTATCCTGAATTTTGTCCCATCATTGTTGATATAACTAAACACTACACACAGTATATTTGCCAATGTGGTAGTCTTGTTTACTTAAGTTTCTCTGAAGAAATAAAATACTTGATATAAAGACAACAGGTCTGCAGAAAGTTTGATTTTTTTTTCTTTCATCTTAGAAGAGCCTTTATAAAGGCATTGTGCCAGGCCCAGAATCACTGTCAGCCTGGCCATAGTTGCTGCAGCCACTGGGGCACACAGTAGATAGTTGGAAGTAGCCAAGGCTCCATCTCTCCAGGAAAATGGGCAGAGTCATATTCAAAGAGTGTTTTAAAAATAGTTGAGGACAGCTTGTGTACCACTAGGGATAACTGTATTTGTCTGGGCACCCTTTCTGTCTATTCAGACAAGTGTTTGGATTCAGCCAGATGTCCCTTTCAGCCAAGAGGCTCCCTACCTGAGACAGGACTGTCATAAAAATCCTGAAACAAGTTTTCCCCTCTTAATTAGAGTAGTTGAACACTGTGCTTTACCCCTTTCTTCCCTACATGCCCTTCAAATCCTACTCCCCTGACTTTGCCCATTTATAACGCAAACCATTGCTGGTTGACAGCAGTCACCAACTGACGGCTGTTCAGCCACTCCTCCTTCCTCCCCTTGTCCCTCCTCACATCTTTTCCCATCTTTTCCCTAAGCTATGTCAGAGAGGAGAAAATTACTTGTGTCATTTCCACGTAACACCTTTCTACCATCATAACCCTGGAAATGTTACCTCCTTGCAATTACAGTGAGTTTGCACAGGTATAACTTCATTTATTTAAACAGACCTGCATCTGATTGGCATATGCAAGAATGTGAGGAGAATCTTAGCCTACATCTTTGTCAATGTGAGTTATTTCAAAAGTAAGAACATTATTTACTACTCCTGTTAAATAAGGATAAATATAAATAGACACATATTGCTGCTGTCATTTCTCCTCAAAAATACAGAATTAATGAGCTCTGACCAGACAGTCTTGGCTTGTCACAGATTACTTTGGTGGAGGTCTTGGGGCCAATGTAGACATAGGATTTTTTTGAAGGAAAATATTTTGACTAGGTAACTTTTAAATTTACTATAAAACTTTAGTTACAGGTCAAATGACAGCATAAAAAAATTGTTTTGCTATAAAACTGCTTTTCAGATTCGACCTGTGGAGCAGCAAAAGTTTTTTTCCTGGTTCTTGCCATGTTTGTGACTCTGTCCATTCAGCCCTGAAGGACACTCTGAGGTTGTGGAGTTCATTTGTTCCTCTGTCACATTCAAAATCCTTGTAAAGGTAAAGCAAAACATGCATTATTGGTAAAATCTGAAGTTTATTGCTAAGTGTAGATGAAACCTTCACAGTTAAAACTAGGAATTATTTTTAGTCTGGAACCTGATTTAACAGGAAGGGAAAGGACAAAGAAATAGGAAAGGGAATTCCCACACAAGAAAAGTCTTAATATTAACAACGCAATTAAAATTGTTATACTCAGGTTTTTTACTGTCAGCACCTTGCTTTTTTGTATGTTGTTACCTCACATCCCATGATTCTGGGTTTCAGAATGGAGTGGCTGGGTGCTTAACAGCATGCCTAGCCCATCACCAAGGGGAATATGGCTTTGACACTGATGGTTTCCCTATCCATTCTTTAGGGTCCACTTGCATACTTTTGTACACTTCCTGACCTTTTCTTTTAATGCCTTGTTTATTCTGCAGTTATCTCAAATGCGCCACTAAATCTCAACTTGTTAAATATATGCTATGATTTATTCTAGATACTTTGTTCTCTTTTATCCTCATGGCTGGTTTTGCTCAACTCCCTGGGTTGACATTTCTGCAGCTGGTCACTGATGAGCTGTTCATAGGCATGGGGATGCAGGATCCCTCTGTGCCCAACTGTTACCATCCTATGCTATGTCTGCTCCCCACTGCATCCGGTGCCTGTATTCCTGCTTCCCACACCTTGCTATTTTCCTATCCCTATCAACTAGTCTACATCATGACATTACACAAACATTTCATCCCACATCCTAAAAAAAACTACTTCCTACTGGTATTAGTGTTAAAATTATGATAAGGTTATGCACAAAAGTAAAACAAATTAGGCAGTAATACATTTGCCTTATAAAACTTCTTCCACTCATAAATGAAGGAAAATAAAATTCCAGACCTGTCAAGAAAAGCCTAGAAAAGTCCTAGTTCTGAGGCCTTACAAAGTTAGCATAAAGCACATCAGCCTTGCAAACATAGGTTTCCTCCAGGAAAAAAATACAAAATAAAATATTCCCTACAAGTTCTGCTCTTCTCAAACCAATGCAGTGTAGTGCAGTTCCCTAAACATCTTACACAAGCATATTAACAAAGATTAAATTAGAGATCTTACTAGTGAACAGAAATGACTAACTGAAATGTTAACTTGATATGGTACCAAATTTGTTGTTTTTATCATGGTTTTATATATATATATATATATATTTATATATATATTTTTATATGTGTATATATATTTATATATGTGTGTATATATATATATATAGAGAGAGAGAGAGAGAACAAAAAATACAACCAACTGAGCTATTCCATCCTAATAAAATATGACCACTTCACTGATAATCTATCTTGGAAAATTTTTTAATAGATTACCTTACTTTGTTACAATTAGAACAGGAAAAATAAATCAGAATAAATCATTGATGGATTTTTTTCCAATGTTTTTGTTTGTTTGCTTGTTTGTTTAATTTTTAACTGTACGTTAAGGAGGCAGAAGGTTTTTATGAAAAGTATAAGCTTTCTTCAGTGTTTTTTTTCAAATTGAATGAATGTTTTCCATCCATTGTTTTGGCAAATTTTCTTCATAAGAATTTATTTATCAGCTTTATTAATCTGAAATCTAATCATATGAAAGATATTTTATAAGAATTTCAGAGATCTTTCCATTCTGGGGAAGTGAAATTAAAAAATGCCAAACCAAAGAAATTTAATTTCAATTGTATGAATCTATGACCTAATTCTTGGCTAAGCTACACAGATTTATTTGCTTATTGTATCTAAACATCAAATTAAGGGAATTGAATCAGAAATTAAAATGCAATACAAATTTTTCACAATGACTGTCCTGATTTTCAGTTCTTCAAGGGTCAAAAAAAAAAAATACTCAAGGGTTTGCAGTTATTTTTATTTATACACTTGAATATGGAAAATAATAAGTTAGGTTCCAACTTCATGAGTCTTTAGTCTTACTGATTCTGGATTTTGTAACGATGGTGATAGAGTATGGAAGCTGATGTCATCTAGCCCTTTGTGTCATCCCAGGAACTGACCAGATGGATACACTCTATTGGTAAATTTTAGATAATGCTCAGATATTTAGTCTTAAGTATTATCACAGCATCCTCTTTATGCCTGAGGACAGCCCTTTATGGTTTCTCAGCATTAAGGACTATTCTTCATATAGTCTTAATCTAGTTGTTAGATGCATTACTGAGCTCTCAATCTCAACCAGAACTTCTTGACATCTCCTGTTTTACTGTCTCATCTACATTTTTTTTCTCTTACCTCTATACCATTTGCATTAGCTGACCTCTTTGTTCAGGTTTTTTCTATCTCAGAAAAGTTAGAATATCCTTGCAATGCTGCTACCATTGAAATGCTCTGACTTCTCCAGCTAAGTTCATAGGAAAATGCACAGGAATGGGCAAGTACCTTTCACAGAGAACAGCTGTTGAGCTCATCCACTTAAAGCAAGTCACAGCCTAAGAAGTTTATTTGTAAAGCAGTGATACATAATTAATTGTCAATGAGTGAATGATACCTTCAGGATTAATATAAGCAAAATGACAAATAGACCATAACACTAGACAGACTAAATACTTAGAAACATTAAATATTTCTAATACTTTTTCTTGTTATTAATCTCCCTTCTAATCACACACACACACATATGGAGAGATTTGTGAATGTGTTTCCTCCCTGCATCCGTATGGGACTGCACTTGCACCCCCCTCCTGAGTTCCTCTCTTTTTCTTTTCATCTCCCACTGGATGTGTGGGTGCTCCTGGGCTGTCTGTGTCCCTGCAGCTTCCCACAACTTGTCAGATCTCATGCTGGTGCAAAATTCCTTGCAAAGCCCCATAGGCATGCTGGGGTGTGTGTCCTCGTGAGTGCTCCCCATCCCCAACCACTCTGCTCAGAGAAGGTGGTTTGTGTTCATCGTATCTGTCCAGAAATATATAATAATTTCTAAAGTTCTCATTCTTATTTGGATACTTTTTTTTTTATTAGCAAAATTTGCTTGTATTAATTGATAATTTCAACTGCCTTAGAATAGATTTTCATAGTTTTCCTAGACAAATGCATTACTTAAGGGATCAGTGTTACAGAATCCAGGAAAAGAAGTGTGCTGGTGATGTTTAAAGCCTGGTTTTTGAAGAACCACAAAATGTTTTCTGGCTTCTAGGAGCTCACTCCCCATCCAAAAGGCAAAAAACATTTTCCTGTCAATTACTAACTCCAAGATGTCTTTCATTTTATTATCAATAGTTACATTTTAAGGTTATTATAAAACCGTTTTTCTAATTTTGCTGGGATTTTTAGATTCTCCCATAACATACAAGACTTCTACAACTACCACTGAGCCACTGCAAGGTATCCCCCCAGCTCACCTCATGAGACCAGCCAGCTGAAACCAATACATCTCACAAGATTAATTGATTATTGCATTAAAAAAAAAAAAACCAAATATATTTTTGTGTGTCAAGATGTCTAGTTTGCTGTAACTACAGAAACTTTCTAATGCCATCACTTCATGAAGTTTGGAACACTAAAGATGTGAAGCTATAATTATTAGTGTCTTGTAGCATTTAATTGGAATATTATTTTGCATAATTCATGCAAAATATATTCTTAGGGGAGCAGTGAATGTCAGGAATAAGGCCCTGCCCTTCACAGTTTAAATTCTTAGGATGTTTTTTTTTTTTCCCTTTCGTATCTAGAAAGTGTTAATTTTTAATAGAACCATTTGTCCAAATCTACTAACACGAGTGTGAGAAACTGCTCAGGAGGATGTGTGTGCAAAAATTCTGACAACATGATTAAATACTATATAGATATTCTCCAAATCTTTCATTATTTTGGCCATGATTCTTACTAAGATAAATGGGAGGGCAGAATTTTAGAAGAGATTTTTCTCATTGTACCAGGAGAGACCACAAAGCTTCACTTCTTAAAGGGGAAAAGTGGCACAGAGTTGAAGGATTATGAAACAGAATTCTAAATACTTTCAGCATTCATCTTAATATGAAATGTCTTCTCTCTGGAAAAACTTTAAATCAAAACCTTAAAACTGGTTGGTTGTTTTGCTTTGTTTTGTTTTCCTCAGTAGTTCATTTTTAATCAAGTCTAGTTTGGATTTAGAAGATTTATTAACTTTACTCTGTTGAGAAATAATTAAATCACACCCCTCTATTATTACTTCTGGGTTGAAAGTGTTCCCTTCTGTCTCCATTAGGCTTGTACCCAATTGCTCACATCTTTCCTCCCTGGCAGTAATTGTTTCACGCAGAGAGTCCAGCTGTTAGGCCATAACATCGTTGTCCCAATCTATCATATTCAACGAGTTCTGGAAAGTTAAATCATTTCTGAAGCCTACAATGAGGAGATGTCTAAAGATAACTTTGTGTATATAGGATAAGGTGTTTTTATGGATAAAAGTGCTGTTTATTCTTGTTTTCAGTAATCCCAAAAACTAGCATAACGAAAATCCCATAAGAAAAAAATTAACAGAAAACCAACCAAGCCTCTTGTTGGTGAGGGTTGGATTTTTAGTATTTTTCATTTTGCAAATTTCACCAAAAAAATGTGAAAACATTATTTATTTTTTGTTGTTATTGTTGTATTCACTGAAATTGATACCCTTCTGCATTTTCTTTGCAGGAAAATATTGTCACTTTTACTACCAAAGGCAAGTCTTCCAGAGTCAGTGAGGTCAGTCAGTCACATTGTAACTTACTTTATGGTATCGACTCAAAATCTGCACTGATAATTGATTTTATGCAGTTTTGACCTCAATTTTTTTTTTTAACTGTTGGATTTGATTTGCATTGATATTCCAAAATTATATAATTTGTTCATGGCGAATTTTGCTCTTTTCTCTTCCTAAAATAATGAGTTTGATGATAATGTTGCAAGTGAAAAGCAAAACCCTAGTGAATGGCCAAAGTCTGATCTTGAGAAAAATGCCTCCTAAAAATATTGACTATAAAAAATTCTGAAAGTTTTTAGATTTTAGAACTTTATGTATATACAAGTTACTGCTGTTGCTCTTGTTTAATAAGTTTAAGCAACGCTGGGTTTTAGCTGTGATGATGTATTACAAGCCTATACAAAATGTCATATCTTAACCTTTATAGAACTAGGAGTTGACATGATGCTCACTTAATATTCTTCACTCACACAGTTGAAAACCTAAGGCAGCTTGTCATCTGAGGTGTATTAACCAGCACGACAGAGACTATAGGGATATTTTGACACATGTCAAATCAGGGTAATAGCTATATTACCTAGGCAGCATAAGGAGATGATTACAGAATTCCACTGTACTGAAAACCTGTAATCATCTGGAATAGAACCTGAATTTTTACAGAAAAGTTGTGGGATTTTTTTTTGTTTCTGTAAGTACAAATATTTTGTAAGGAACTATTACCTATAATTTAGCCTAGGTATATCTATACTTCAGGTATGAATTTTAGAGAAAATAATTTGAGGCTTTGCTTCTATGGTATTAGTCTTCAGAAAAAGTATGAATTCTGGTTGGATCACTGAATTTATTGTGGGGATGGGTATGTGGACCTCTTAGGCATTTTGATGGAACTGCGTATGTATAATATTTACAGCCCAGTTTGAAGCAGACTAGAAGATCCCCAAAATGTGATACTGGGAGCTGCTCGCTTATTGAGGTGATTAATGCTGCTGTAAGTGCCTGTTCATCATGTCCTTACAAGCAAATAAACAGGGGCAAGATGAAGGCCCAGGAGCTACCAGATTGTTGCATACCTGACAAGATTTGGAGCTCTGTTTTGGCCCAAATTCACAGCCATCTCTTGACACAATGGAAAACCTGATCAAACAAAGGACCACACTAACCAACTTTGGCAGAGTTCAGCCATCCTTTTGAACATCTGTGTGGACACAAGCAGAGCCATAGCACAGCTGGCTTCAGAGGCAGAAAAACATACCTGGCCTGTTACATTTACCAGGAGCTACTGATTTAGAGCATCGCTGTCTTGTGCCATGGTTTTGTGAATGCAAGGTGAACAGTAAGACAACAAAGTCCTGTAGACAGTAAGACAACATAACCTATTTCTTGCCGTGCAGGTGTCCTGCTTATATTCACCCCATGCTGCAGCCTTCCTGATGTCTTAGGCTTTAGAAAAAAACATAAAACACTGAGGCACAAAGGCAGACATCAAAAGAGTAGGTGATGAGAGAATGCTGTCATTTGTATTCCAGAGATTCACTGTTCAAATGAAGGGAGAAGGGGGTAAGTACTAGTGTAAATACTAGTGTAAAGCAGCTTCATTTGAGCTATTTCTGCTCTGCAGCTAGGGCCCCTGACACAACACATGCTATTCTAAGGATGTATGGATACTGTGATGAGTCTTTTCACAGAAAGCATCCGAGTTCTCTCAAATGCTGTCTCAGATACTAAAACACAATGATGTGAGCTCCAGTTACAACCCTGCTCATAGCACTGCTGTAACACGTTCCCATACTTTCAGAAAACTGGGAGTTTATTCCTTAACTTTGCTGTCTATGTCCCTATCAGGGGAATTTATACTGAAAATTGCCATTTGCTATCACACTATCTCATTTTCCCATGCAGACATGAATTAACTAGAAGAAAGAGTTGACTGCAGTATATATATTTACATGCTTCTACTATGTGCTACAGCAGAAAGACACGGTTGAGAACATTATGCTAAGATGGCATCTACCCCCACATCCTGCTCAGTTTCTAAAAACCTTTATGATTTCCATACATTACTTGTGGTATCCTTGTAAAAAAATCCTTGGAGAAAAGGCCTCTTTTTGTGCATTATTACATCTGTATGCAATGATAATTACTGAAATGACAGAATGGAGTAGAGATGGATTGCAGAGTGGGCAGGCTGGAGGCTGTCTCCAAGGTAGTATATCAAGTATGAGGTATGGAAGACAGATACCTTGAGCCAGAACAAGTTGGATCTTATTTATGGCATTTAGTCTTTTTATTGTCACTTGAGATAGTAAAACTAAATAGCTGATTAATTTCTTTTGGCAGGAATAAAAAAAACAAAAAAACAAAGAACAAAAAACAAAAAACAAAAAAAAACAAAAAAAAAAAAACAAAAAAAAAACACAAAAACAAACAAAGATCTGCCTTCCTCCCCCCTCCCCTCCCCCCCCCCCCCCCCCCCCCCTTTGGGAATAAGTAAAACACAGGATGCCCAAAAGTATTACTTTTGTCTGTGTTACTAAAAAGAACATCACATTTTTTTGTTCTAGTGATTATTATATTAGTGTAGCTATAGCAAACATAATTTCCTGCCATGCTGCTCTTCCCCCCAGTGATTTGAAAATTCTACTTATATAAAGAATGGGAAATAATTTACATTTAAGACTATTGCCAGTAAGTTCATTTATTAGTAGAAGCCCCATCCATAGAGGTTTTTAAGGCCAGGCTGGATGTGGCTCAGAGCAACCTGATCTAGTGGGAGGTGGCCCTGCCCATGGCATGGGGGTTGGAACTAGATGATCCTTGAGGTCCCTTCCAACCCTAACAATTCTATGATTCTAAGTTATCACAGAAGCTAATACACAATGTAGGCAAAAATGTGGCCAAAAATAAATAATTCTATGTTCTGAATAAAAAAGACTTACTAGCAATAAACTCAAATGCAAGTTATTGAGCTACTCACATGAATAAGTGGTATTCAAGTTGAATGAGTAGGAAACTCTGCTCCCCTTAAGTACCACCATAGCAGCAAAGAACTAACAAAACAATATTAATCAGTGAACCAAAGACAGAATTATTAAGAAAAAAATGATTTTTAAAAATGCCAAAAATAAATCTTAATAGCCATATATGCCACTGAATTTAGCAAATTTCTTCAACAGAATAAATTGATAAATTTAGTCCACTTCACTGCCAGATGTTGCTGAAATTATTTCAGGATCTCTAAACAAGAGTGGTGTGTGCATAATCACGTTGCCACAAATTTGGCAGCTACTCTCATCTTTGCTTCATTGCATGGCATGGTTCCCATTTGTCATTTAGTGTCACAAGCCCTCAAGGATGAGCGATTACAGCACTTCAGCTAACATGCTGCTACAATGGCTTAAATGAAGAGCAGAAACTCACTTTCTAAACGTAGTCCTTAGAGACAGACAAGTAAGATTATTCATAAATACCTAAGAGAGTTGATTAACAGGTATGTTTCCAAGACTTGTCTCCTTAAATTAGACCCCAAAAGTGTAAAAATGATCACTTTTTTTTCAATAAAACTAATTCAGGTCTTAAAACGCTCTTGAAATTAATACAAAGCCATTTAAGGATGATTATTGTGCCTTTCTTTCATTCTACTGTCTATTTAATTTGTCATTAGATTTTTCTGTGTCCCTGACTAGTTTTGAACCTATTAATTACAGGGCACTGCACTTGAAACTGTCTTTAGAAATAAGTAGCTATACAGGGCTTTTAAGGCACAATCTAAGGTGAGGAAACTAACAGAAATCTTTGGCTTAGTTGTTTAATTTCTCTAAGGACACTCTTAAAACAAATGGCAAAGGTTTTAACACTTTCCTAAGATAAACTACCATGTTTCAGAATGCAGCTTGTAGGATTATGGGAAAGGACTTTTTTTCAGCAATTTATTGGAGGAGAAGAATTCCTTGTCTGCAATTTTAAAATGCGATAAACTCCTATGTATAGTCAAAACATATTTCAAACAGCTCTCACTCATGTTTATCTACAAACTTCTATATACCAAAATTTACTGGCCTGTGTTCCTATCTTGCTCTGTGGGGGTGCTGCAGAGCACTGTAAAACTATACTTTTTCACCAGATCATGTAGAGTTTTATCCTTTTTCTTTTTTCTATTAACAATCATGGTGTTACTCCTATGAACTGTAAATAAGGTCATGCAATTGTGATTATGCCAGGTACCCTCTTTTCCTATATATCATTTTATTTCCCTCATCCTCTCTTACTAGACTAAAATCATGAAGTCATGAGAACCTTGTCCTCCACTAATTTTTCCACTTGAAAGTACTTGTCAAAAATATGAATTGCTTACTTCTCACAATTAGAAGGAAGCTAGGCTTACACTCCATTCCTAGTATCTTTTACATAAAAACTACTATAACTATTATCAGACTTTAATTTACTGATTTGCTGCTATTTCTCTTACAGCTCTGTATTTATAGGGATTTTGAAATATCTTCTACAGTGACAATGCATTTCAGCCAATGTGCTCCTGATTTATTGTGGTATACATAAACATGGTGATCTCCATGTTTGTTTGATTGTTTTTGTTATTATTATTCTTTATTAAATCATTGCCTATGCTTTAGGTAGAAAAGAATATACTACACAAAAATATAATAGTAAAATAAGTCAAAAGACTATGACTGTATTTCAAACCCAATTTCTGTTTAGATCAGGCAGATTAATGAACTGGTGCTAACTCCATTAATCATAAAAATAACTGTTCTGATTCTATAAGATTTAAAAACCAGTGATGTTCATCATTGCCCTTCACCTTTCCTTTTGCTACGTGCTTAGCTGAGCAGAACTTTATACTTATCAGACTTTACTTTTTTTCAGAAATTAGACATACACATATGCAAATGTGAATATGTAAATATGTATATATACTATACTGCATATATATTAGAATTCTGAGATCAAACTTTTCTATAGATAAATAGAAAATTAGTCAAATACATAAGCTGCATGGTGAGGTTTATATTTTAAGAGGAACAGCTGAGTATTTCAAGGTTTTGTTAGAAACTGAGTTAAGATATTGTAGCACAGCAGAGCACAACTCTTTTGTGTGTGTGAGTACGTGATCACAAGCAAAGATGAAGCTGGACTAGTCAGCAAGCAGGTCAAGTAGCCAGGGAGTCAGGTGTGTTTCTAAAGGGTGAGAGAATGTGGCAGTTGGTTAGTGGGTAGCCAAGGTGTGCCTGCCAGCTTCTGGACAGGGGTGTCACTCTGTGTGTCTGTTCAGAAGCATCCCATGGGTAAGGCACCTGGAGAAAGAGGGGAACCAGGGGCAGCTACTGGGCAGACTGAGGTTGCAGAAGTGTGTATTGAACATATGTGTACTTCCCACTAATGGGCATTTATCTTGCTCAGCTAGACAGGGAATGGAATGAAGCTGTTGATGCTGCATGTGCTTTTACAAGTGTGGACTGTGTCTGTGTGGATATCCATATATATATGCATCTGTGATGGATACACATTTGTATCTGCCTGCTGGGAACACATGTTCAGCCTTGCCACTAGTTGGACCTGTGGATGGCAAGCTGAGGCATACTTGCCTCCTGGGTTACACAATTCAACTCCTTTAACATCAACAGGCCCTAACTGATCCAGCTCTGAGCAGAGTATCAGACTAGATGATCTCCAGAGGTCCCTTCCCACTCCAGCCATTGTGTGAATCCATCTTCCAAGAAACAGCTCTCAGTGTAAGTACTACATCCTGCTTTTTAAGGACTTACAGAGAGGGATTAACGAACTGTTTGGCAGATAGTAGTATACATTTCTGGAAGCAGAGGAAAAGAATTGGAGATGATGCAGTAGAAATGGGAGGGGCTGCTGCTTCTTCATCAACTCAGAAAGAGACCAGATTTGGTGGCTTGCCCTGAAGGAAAGCATCTCCTGGCAGCTTCTCCTCTTTCCTGCAGAATTCCTGCATGCCCTGCAGAGCAAATTATCTCAGACAAAGTATGGTGCCCATGTGGGTGCCCCTGGCTTGATAGGCAGCTGGCAACCATCAACAGCAGTACCACTGGTTGGGGCTGGGGACATTAAGTCTGCTGTTGCACATTTAGACAGCTGTGGAGGGAGATGGGAGGCAAAACTGATGAAGTCTCACCTGTGCTGTCTTCTGGGAGCAGTCCTAGTGTGAATGACATGCCTTGCAAAAGAGGAGGGAAAAGTGAAGGCAAAACTGCTTTTGTGGTATAGAATCTTAAGTACAGACATTTTTCTTAGAACAGGGTCTCTTTTCTCATAAACCCACGAAAAACACTGAATTTCTCTTTCTACACACGGTATGACTTTTTGTGCTATCATTACCATGGTCTCTGAACACTCTATGGATTTTTAACACCTTTACATAAAAATGCATTTATCTTCAATGCTATAAATAATTTTGTTCTTCCTACATTATCCTCCCTCTTAATTCTCCTATACACTCCCACTCCCAGTACTCATCCACACAGTCTGTTCGTCAGTTTTCTCCATAGTCATTATTTCGCTGTCCTCTTCTACACAGCTCATTTGCATGGTAAGGCTTCCAGGTCTTATCTGTGAGGTTCATACCTATTCCTCATTAAGCATCACTCATAGATTATTCTTGCAGTGTTCTGCCTACAAATTAACATTATTCAAAGCACTAATATTGAAAGTTTAATATTAGATCTCAATACATCTGTTCCCTATTCTCTAACCTTTGGCTGTTTGTCTACTTATCCTTCACCAAAAAATTCTCAAGAAGCAAGCGTAAGTTCCTGAATAAAAAGTATCAAACAGACATGAGCCAGTACTGAATAATGGATGGCTGTGGTAGAGAAAATGAAATTCAGATCAGTATTGAGCCAGCAGAAGCTTGTGGTAATGCCTAAATTTGTCCTGCCTCCTACTGTAAAGAAGTTTCTTGGATTTTTGTCTTTGCTATACAACACTGCATTTATGTGAAAGTTAGCACTGTGTTCTATGACAAAACTATTATCTATAACAATGAGAAATAATGGGAAACAGTTCTTTCACATGTGCAATTCCATGAATTTATCATTTCTGAAAATGATGCCCCAGGCTCACTTTTTATACTGACTTCAAGTTTGTGGGGAATTTCACAGAATTAGTGAAAGGAGCTCATTGGCACAGCCTTGGCAAAAACATTCCCATGGAACACAAATGCTGTTTATATATTATTATATTATAAATTGTAACTATATTTATTACTACACGATAATTTTACCTATATTATGTGGTACCTATAAGAATAGAGATTTTGAAATAAAGAGATTTCTTATACTGATGTATTTTTCTTGTATTACCTCTGATTGCTATTCACTTCACCTGGGAAGTGTAGACACCCGACAGACAGACAACAGTAGGCTCCCATGGTAGCAAATGGCTCATTTTAGAAGTCTGCTTGAGGATGAGATCAATATTACTCCAGAAGTTTGACTTTATAACTGTTAGATTATATAACAGTTATATAACTGTTATACACTAGAAATCTGCCTTTGGTAACATGAAATTCTTGCATCTTAGCAGAAGCAAAAATTTAGACACTTCCCTCAAAGTCAGTTCATTAAATTTCCACTTTCACTATAGCATAAGGCTGGTGAGATTATATTTTTTAAGTTTATGTTATATTAAGCTAGATTCTAGAGTATTTCTGTATTTGCAGATTCATGGAACAAGCACCACTATCCTCTGGTTTCTTCTGCACCTTCAGAACTATGCTCTCACATTCTTTAGTGTCCCGTTTCTTCATATTTGCCCTTTTGCTTCACAGAAAATAATTAAAGTCACATCTTATGTTGATGCTTCTATAAATCTGAACAACCAGAGGCATCCTTTTCCACTGTTGATTTGAAGGGGTACAGATCCTGGTGTTCCTATAAGCTTCCTTGAACACTTAAGGTGGGTTTAACCTGAGCAACTGAGCTAGTTTTCTAGATCCCTTCAGCAATCGGTTCGGAAATGTGCCTGTAGAGCACAATTAATCTCATTCTAAAAATTCTGCTCTAGAAGTGCCTATTTCTCTCCCTTCACTGTAAAAGAAGTTCAGGCAATTACCTCTGAAAGAGTTATCTCTAGCAAGGGCATTGAAAAACAGGAATCCTACTTCTACTTGGCCTAATCTTTAAACAAAATCAGTGCCTCTCCTGCTGAATTGCTTCCTTTCATCTCATTATTCAACTCAGTAGCAGTGGCTCACTCCAGGCAATCATTACTGATGTCAAATACACGTGCTACATCAGCAGGTAAGGGATTACTGTGAGATTTGAAGCTGACCACCTGCAATGCAGAGCTATTTAAGACACAGAGATGTGGTGCTGAGGGACATGGTTTAGCACCAGAGCTGGGGGTGTTAGATAATGGTTAGACTTGATGATCTTAAAGATCTTTTCCAACCACAACAATTCTATGATTGTTTACACTTCTCATAACATTTCAAACTTTACCTGAAGGGAACAGCTCCATTCAATGTCAAACTAATTTTAAATTTTACAGTATATCACAAAAATTTATATTAGTAGTATCATGGAATGTTTATAGAGTGATTTTTGTGGACATTATTATTGTATGCAGCACTAAATGAGCTTTCAGCCAAATCTTAAGATAAAGTTTGTGCCTCAGCCATACGATATCTACAATATATAATATATTGGTCTTCTCTCTGCCTCCCTCAGACAACCACATGAACATCTCTACTTTTTTCATACAACAAAACTGTAACTGACAGGCTGATATCATCAAGACTAAAAAGATCTCTAGATAAACCATGCCTTCTGAAGCATGGATTTCTATGCTTAATTTCATCTTCATCTCCTTATCATCAAAACTACAGTGAGAGGTCCTGAGTGTGTCTTCTGAAGACATGCTAAATGAAAACCAGTGTCCCAGCTGAAGTTACATAAGGCTGAAAAGAAATAAAAAGACCCTATATCTGGAATTCTATTCTCATTAGCTTAGTTTTCTGAGCTTCATATTCTGCTGTTTTAGAAATTCAAACAACTCAGTCAATTAACATTTAGGTTAATGTTTACTTCAGTCCAGTATCTCTCTGGAGGAAAATTAAATTGTCATCTATTTTTATCAATCCATCCTTCTCTCTTCCAGTGAAAATATCAATAAAATTAAATCATGACCAGAAGTATACTATACGGTCTTTGAAACCTCACAGTAACAATTGGAAGAGATAGCTTAGAAGTTTGATTCATGTATTGCTACCACAAAATTATTATTGTTATTTTTTCTTCTACCCCTCAGCTGCTTCTAGCACAGTAAAGAAGCAGTTCAGTAGTTACTGGTGGGGATTATTTCAGTGCTTGCTGTCTGGAGTGCAGGCAGTGACAGGAAAGGCTGATGGATTGTCCCCCATGGTACTGAATGATTTCGAATTTTAGTACTCTGCAATTTTCTCCCTCCCAACCGACATCAGAAAATGAGGGAAGGATTTAGTTTATTTCCATAAAGGAAAAATCCATGGAAAACATGCAGTTCGTTTTGTGGCAGATGTGGGTAAAGGAGTTGATAAACCTGTGGATTCAGAAGGTAAATGTCATTCTTATGAGCAGTATCTTAAAAAAATGATTTTTTTATGCTGTACAACAGTCGGTATTATCAAAGAATGGACCAAAGATGTATTATTTTATTTTCTTCCTCTTTCTGTTTATCATCATAAAGCTGTAGTAGTTATCACTCTTCTAACAAAACTAGTCAGAGGATCACCAATTCACAAAACCAGTACAGGCAAAGCAGAAACAGATGTTTCTCTTTATTTAGGGTATGTTTTTCTACTTGTATGTACTATATTTTATCATATTTTATAAATTACTGTCTTATAAAGATGGACTGAATATCTGTTAACTTCAGCAGTGGGCTTTCACTGATTTGCATATAATTATTTTATTACCAAGTTTTATATACAATCTGGCTGGAACGCTATTTCATTACTGTTCACAGAAAACCCAACAAAATAGAGACATGCTCCAGGTCTGTACAGGGCTCACACCAGTGAGTGACTAGTTGATTTTAGAAGTATTTTTCTAGTGGTATCAAATGATCTGAGAATTTGGAAAACAGCAGTAAACCTTGCCCAGCAGTCCCTTAAGGGCTCAAGTCCTAACACAAGCAATGCATCCTCCATCAAGACTTTTAGCAATCACAGTATCACAGTGTATCAGAAGGTGGAAGGGACCTCAAGAGATCATCAGGTCCAACCCCCTTGCCAGAGCAGGATCACTTAGGGTAGTTTGCATAGGAATGCATCCATGTGGGTTTTGAAAGTCTCCGGGGAAGAAGACTCCACAACCCTCACTGTAAAGAAAGCTTCTCCTCATGTTGAGGTGAAACCTCCTATGTTCAAGTTTGAACCCATCGTTCCTTGTCTTATCACTGTGAACCACCAAAGAGAGCCTGGCCCCCTCCACTTGACATCCACCCCTCAGATATTTATACACATTGATGAGATCCCCTCTCAGTCTTCTTAAGACTAAATAGCCCCAGGGATCTCAGTCTCTCTCCATAGGGGAGATGCTCAAGTCCCCTAATCATCCTTGTGGCTCTCCACTGGATTCTCTCCAGCAGGTCTCTGCCTCTCTTGAACTGGGGAGCCCAAAACTGCAAGCAGTATTCCGGGTGTGGTCTCACCAGGGCAGAGTAGAGAGGTAGAAGAACTTCCCTAGACCTACTGGACACACCTTTCTTGATACATCCCAGGATACCATTGGCTCTCTTGGCCACAAAAGCACAATAATGCTAGAGTGGGAGCCAAAGCAAGTCCAAGCACTGACAAGAGATCCCCAGTCTCCATGTCTGTGGCCTCTGCCCACCCACACCCGGTTATCTGTAGCTTTCAGAACAAACATAAGTTTCATTTAGCAGTCCCTGATGGTTCATGGGCCAATTCCCATGCTCACATCCACATCAACTAACTCTAAAAGGTCAAAATCTAAACTATTGAGGACTGGTGGAGAGGTATTGGAAATGAGTCTAAGTAGTACTGCTAACTTTGTTTCTACATGTTTAACAAAAACTTGGTTGTCTGATTTTTTTTTCCCCCTGAAAGACTCAACCCTTATGGTACTGCAGTGGTTCCTCTTGGTTCTTGTTCAGTCACATCCTATTCCTGACTTCAGTCTTAATGCTGGTAGATCATAAAACACCAGAACTATCACAACCCATCAGCCTTTCTAGTCTCAGCTCAGATCTATAAACCAGTCTGAATTAAGTCTTCTTCCCCAAAGGGAAACTTTTTTAATCCTTGCCACTGGGTCACCAACAAACAAAGCTCTCCCTGACCCCTTCTCTAATTTTGTTTGCAGATCTCTCCATCTCTTGTCCTACAACTACTTGATTAGCTACCAGTGAACCCAGTCATAAATGACACTCAGCACTCAACATCAAATTTGTCATAGCCTCAAAGATCATGCTGTCTGGTAGAATCTGTATAATTAAAACTTCATGACTAAACTCTAATCTTTATGATGAAGTTCCTCTAGTTATGTAATCCAATCCTGTAGTTCCTGATCCTGAAACCAATCTTCAAAAAGCTTGTGTTTCGGGTACAAGGCATCAGGATTGTCTGTTTGCAGCCCAAAGTGAGGAAAGTGAATAATAAATGTAGGATATGCCGTGCTGTGTACCTTACGCTTTTCTGCTTGGTGTTCCATGTGCCTGCTCTGATTCCCACTAGGATGTCACCCACTGCATAGAGACCAAATGATTCCTACATATATTTTAAATGGGAAGTGTCTGCACCTTTGCATGCACAACATGAATAGAAGAAAACGTCATTCCATTTAGAGTTTACAGGTTATTTGTTAATGGTGATTTAGAAGACATTAAAGCCAGGTTAAGTCCCTAGTGGTACTTACAAGAAATTATATTCAGAAATAAAATGTAATGATTTTATATTCTTGCAGATAATCTTTCATTTTCTCCTAATACAATTAATTTTTATGCTTGTTAAGGTGAAAGTCATTCTTTTCCTCACCATCTTATATTGGCCACAACTGTTGTAAAGTATTTTAGCAGAGTTTTCTTCACTGTTTCTGATAGCACAAATGTAACAGCAAACAGATTATGGTCTAACAGAGGTGTCATGGAAGTGCCACTACTTCTACTTCAGTCATAAGTTATTAGGTTCAAAGATGTCACTCTGCAAGTACTTCAATATAATTTTTCTGGAATTGTTCTGTGGAGTAACTGATGGCCTCCATGTGACAGTACTGATACCCTTTCATGTGATCCTCCTCCCACATTCATATCATACATCATTAATTGCCAGCATCATAAAAGTCATTCTTCTTCCTTTCATCAAAATTTTCTTTTTTTGGATGGTGACACCAAGATTTTCTTTTCAAAGTAGCATTGCTTCTTCATAGACGAGTTAAGAACAGCATCCCTACAGGATAATGTATTTTTCACGTCCTTTTATTTTAAGGGAATATTTTTTCCCTGACTGTTCCATATTGAAAGAATTTTCTCACTAACTATCAAAACCCAAAAAACTTACAGGATAAATTGATCATTGAGATGCAATCTTTGTATTTTCTGAAGAAACTGAAGAAGAGTAGAGGCAAAAAATAACCTGAAATTATTTGAATTAAAAAAAAAAAAAAGTGGTGGGAAAGTGCTATTTGTTCATTCAGAAGTTCTGACCAGATCAAAGTTGCAACGCAACGACTAAGAAAATACTTCAGGAATAACAACAAGGTATGTTTATCCTAAAATGCACACAATACATACCACTGAGGTGTCCATCCTCTGTCAGCTACAATCCTCCTATTCCTCATGTAAAGAAATAAATAGCCTCAGAAAACAATTTACCCAGCTATCTTAAATACTTAGGCTAAGATAAAACACCATCAGGCTAAGATAAAACACAATCAGGGCATGCCACTTGCCTTCTCTGTTCACAAACTTAGGAGACGAATTCTTGACTGTTCAAATTCACTGTGACAAATGGAATCCCACCAGCCTATGGTTGCATGCACTGATACCACCAAGAAATAAACCAGCTGAATCATTCTTGGCAGTTGCAAGTTTGATACAATTAAAATCTCCGCCCTTAATGGAATATGGTGAGCCTTGTATTACACTGCATAAAAAAATTTAAAGGCTGAAGCAACAAACAGAAAAAAAAAAAAAGAAAAAAAAAAGGTAGCATCTATGCTGAATTAAAAATGTATCAGCATCCACTGGGGAAGAAAAAGCCCAGAAGCATGTTTCAGGAAAACATTTGATGATTTTGAATTCAGATTCAAAATTTTAAAATATTTAGCTGTACTATCTTTAAACTGTTTGATCTCCAGCTGTCTAAAAAAAAAAAAAATCTAAAGCTTCCTATGATTTTTAAATGCACTGAATGGATTTTCAAACTCCAAAGGGATTAATATTTTACACCATTTACTAGGAAGAGGTTAAGTTCCAATAAATAAGTGTTTTTGATAAGACACTCAGTTATGCACTCTGAATCATGGCTGAGTGAAATAGTTATAAGAGAGGCTGTGGTATGAAATTATTTAAGGAAGCTATTTTACTACATAAATACAAGGGATAATGTGTGTGAAAATTAATATTGAAATAAGTTTCTAAAGTTGATTGAAACTCAGTTGAAATATCAGTAACTGCCAGCCCCTTCGTTAAGTCAAATCAGATTCTACTTAACTGATTTTCTGTAAAGTCAGTTTTATCATTGAGAATACCTTTAAGCAGATTAAAGCATTTCATACATTTCCCTGTATGTTTTACACACCGTTTGAACAATCTCTTCAACATTATTGACTTTTTGTTCTAATGATAGAGGAGCACATTGCATAAATCTCTTTAACTGAGGTATCACACTCTAAAGTCCTAACTGCCTGAAACACTATACAGAAGTCATATTCAATAAATCTAAATGATTTTTTGCTATTTAGCTGTTTAAAAAAAAAGGGAACAGATAGAGAATTAAGACTCATCAGATGAAAAATATCAGAACTCTACATAAAGATAACATTTCTGAGACTATGAAGTCTTTCTAGGCTGCTTCTGTCTCACTAGATCTTTCATAAATATAAAAATAATTAAAAAAATCCAAACAATGCTTCTTTTCCCATCTTAGGTCTTCAAAGCCATGTAAGCCAACCAAACACATTCAATTAAATGATTTAAATAAGGTGAGAAACATTACATCAGAAAAAAAATAATACAAAATTAATCAAAACAGGGTTTGCCTGAGGGAGAGGCTCCATTAAGTAGTAAATTGGATAAGCAGGTTAGCATTTAAGCCATGACTAAATAAGAGCCTTCTTATACGTGGTTTGGTCTAACATGCACAAGTTTTACCAAGAACTCATCACTAGAGACTTACTCTGCCTAGCAACTTTTAAATGTGATAGAGACCTTTATACACATCTTGTGATTTATAATATATAGATATTTAAATCTCTTTGTGGTTATAATAATGCATATTCTGCCTAATTCAGAACAAGGGAACAAAACCAAAATACTGTTAAGGCACGAAGTGGGACCCATGGATACTCCAATTTACACTGTATTTGGGCCATAAACTTGGACAACCACATCTCAGAAGAAACAGAGGGAAAGATCTATAGCCTGAGAGGATTTCCCAGCAGCACACTTACCTCATGCATTGCAGGCTGCTTCCTCCTCTCGCTGGTATTTGCACAGAGATTACAGGTGAGGTATACTGGAGAACTTAAATGTGTTGGAAGAGTTACTTTAATTTTAAAAAATACTTAATTTCTCCTTTAATATGCAGTTTCTATAATGCTAGAATTTTATTTAAAACCTTGATAATCACTTTACATTTTTTATTATGTGAAAGTTACTTGACACTGAAGGCATCAGGACTAACACTGGTGTATCAGATTAGGCTGGGATCAAAAATGTATTATCAAAATCTATGTCAGTCCAGAGACTTCCAGCTCTGTCATTGCCTTGAAAAACATACTCTAATTGACCATCACAGGAAGTTTCTTCCTATAACTTTTACCATTAGTGAAAAGATTTTTTTTTTTAATCACTGACTAGCCCTTGATTTTGTTTAAAAGATTGCAGTTTTTGAATATTTTGACCTGATTTGATGTGTTTTATCCTTTTGCAAGATGCGATTCAGGGCTACAGTTTGAGCAGAAATCCTCACAGTGCAGAAATGTGTGTTCCCAAGAATCAAAGATGTATGCTTCAATCCATTTTTCAACCTCTGTGTTCTCCAAGTGATAATAAGCTAATTTTTAGACATGTGGCATTTAATTCAATGGCCCCTTCTAAACTGGTCAACATGTTCTTCAAATACTTTTTCTATTTTCCACTTCAGTTAGATAAATTGTACTTGAATCATGATATTTTCTGAGCTTCCATTTTTCCTTGCTACTTTTGAGAGCAGTCTAATACCACACATTTTATTTCAAATTAATAATAAAACAAAATCCTTCCTCTTGATCTAAAGATTGAATATATGCGAAGCTCCTGCCTCCTTTTAGGCTCCTAGTTTTCTTGGTTATTAGTTAGGTGTGATCAGGTTTACTTCTGATCTGCTACTGGAAAAGGAGCTTTGTTCAGCCTTTGTGTTCAATGTTGGCTCCACCAGACGTGTGGTCAACAAAATGGACTAGCAAAGACAGAATCCACCCTGTCCAGATGGAAAAACACTGCTGGCTGTAGGCTCCGTCACAAATTATGGCATATGTCATGTGCAGATATTTGAAACCTGGGAAGAATCACAGGTGTGTTTTGGTTGGAAAAGACCCTTAAGATCATCAAGACCAACCACTAACTCTACCAAGTCTGGTGATAAATCATGTCCCTCAACACCACACTCCTGCAAGCTTTGAAATACCTCCAGGGATGGGGTTTCAACCACCTCTCTGGGGAACCTGGTCCAGTCTTTGAGAATCTTTTCTGTCTTGAAATTTCTTCTAATATCAAACCTAAACCTCCCCTGGTGTAGCTTGAGGCCATTTCCTCTCATCCTATTATTTGTTACTTGGGAGAAGAGACCCACATCCACCTCACTAGAAACTCCTTTCAGGGAGTTGTAGGGAGTGAGGTGGTTTCCCCCACAACCTCCTATGTGGAGTTTTGAACTGAAGAAATTAATTTGGACAACCCAAACCTTAGTACATCATCAGAAATCTGAATTCAGTAAGGACTGGGGACCTTCCTAGCCCCAGTATAAACAAAGACATTCTTCACAGTAGCATGCAGCATATCCGTATTTATGAATAGTTAATTTGTAATTAGTTTCCAGAATAATCTTTCCTGTATTGTCAAATACATCTTTGATTTACGGTGTATACCAACTGAGCAGTCGGCTGCATAATGCAGTTTGTCTACAATGTTCATGCATAAGTAATTGCTGTCAGTAATTCTGAATTAATTTTGAAGAGCAGACTGTGAAAATCAGTTACTATGCAGATGAATGGTATTTTAGTCATTCCATTTCACAAGGATGCATACCCATTCCAAATAACAGCAGTCAGGTAATGGCATATCTAATATTAACCTTCAGTACAGAGGGCATGCAAAAAGAAGTGTTGCTACAGTGCACAGCAGTCAGGTAGGGCTCTCTAATACCAAACTTGATAATTTATCCACAGAATTGAGCTAGTCTACTTAGAATAACAAAGTCAGACTGACATGCAACTAGATAACTTAAATCAGGATTGGGTAAGTGGCTAATAAAAACAGAGCCTAGTTTAATTTTTACATCAACAATGTTTTGAACTTCAGAGAAATATTCCACATTTTAAAAGATGACAATTTCTACTTTTATTATTGATGCTGATTACACCATTTCCTGCATATGAACAGAAAATATACTGGCCCATCATAATTTTTAGGCTTTTCATAAATTACTGTAATTTTTATTTTAACCTAAGCTAAGGAAATTGATCAGATACAATGATTTTTTTTATTCTTTTAGGGCTTATTTCACACTAAATTCTGAAATTAATGAGAAATGTATTATAAGCACACACACACACACACACAAAAGCCTTAGGAGAAGTTTTTGGGTGATTGTGTTGCTGTCAGTTTCTCAAAAGGTTGCCTACATTTTACAGAAGCCTGCACATTCTTCTATGCAAAAATCAATTTTGGAAATGCTTGCTATTATAAAAGGCAGTAAAGTTTGGCAAATGCTAAGCCACTAACAATTTAACAAGATGATTGCCCCTGGAAGCTGTAATCAAGCATCTGTAGGTTTTTAGATTCATTTCTAACAATGAATACATTCTGCCCTAAAACTGGAGAGGCTACTATGATTTCTAAATTTTCACATTTTGCTGTAGAGGTAGGGAACTGTTACAGGATGATGGAGATTACTTTCGTTTAACAAATAAGCTGAATTCACACAGATCAACATTTTCAGACAATGTAGAGGTTTAAACATACAGCCAATGGATGTTTCATAGCCAAATCCCTTTTACAGTTTGAAGAATGTTTTATCTTCTCAAGACAAGAGAATACAGCATACAGATAGGAAAAAAAATAAAATATAAACAACAGGGTAAGCAGTCAGTTGGGAAAAGGGAAACATCATGGTCAGGGCAAAATAATTGTCCATAATAAAACATCTATGAGCAGAAACTTATTCATTCATTAGGAAAAATGAACATTTGCTATAGTGACAACAGCATTACATGCACTATTTATTACACTGCTGTAATACACCTAGCACCTACCAGAAAGGTAATACCCTAGGAAGGGAACAGGATGACTAGCTAGTAGATGATTTCCAACAACTTAGGCTGTGACCACCTAACTACTAGATTTTCAGATGACTCAAAATTTGACCACCTTACTAAATGCAGAAGTGCAGGTTTTAAAAGAGCCTTTGAAAGCCTGGCACAATGAAGCAGTTTATACTTTTGCAGTGGTGGCTGCAGAAAAGACATAAAATATTAGCAGAATCCACATGTTTCTGATGTATATGTTCCCTTCTTGCAACATTACAGGACAGCTGACTACATCTAATTGCAAACTGATAAGGTAAATGGGACAAAACATTGCAACATCAGTATGGCTGCAAAGTCAATTTTATTGATTTTAAGTGTAAAATCAGTTAAAATAGACCTTACCTAATTTATTTTTTGTACCTAATTAGCGATTTTTTTTTCAAGTAGTGGCTTATGTTTTATGTACTAAAACCAGGTAAATACGTATTGGTTATTTAATTCTGGGCTGTGATTTGTGTTGCATCTGTAAAACAAGAATCTGCTCTTCCTCTCTAATTCTTAGATATCTAAAGCCAAGTAGCATGAAGCTACATCACTTTTTCTAAGTGCATTTATTATCTTGAAGGAAGACTGGCTACCAGCAGACAATGTATTAAGCATAAAGATCTAACAGTGAGAGTTTGGAACAGGAAAAGAGAGTTTTTCTAGGTCACAGAATGCAGTTTCCAGTCTAACTCATGATCTAAACCCAAGCAAAAATTTACCATCATCTACTTTGATATATGCAGGTTGGTCACTCCTCTCCTGGTACTTAGAAGCTACTCCAGAATTAATCCCTGTGAGATTCAGAAATGATATTTTAGTGCGTACCAGGCTACATCTGTGTAAAAAATATGCTGAGAGAAGAATACCAATTTATAATTTCACCAAATTAATAAGCGCTGTACTTGGCAGTGGAGGCATTATAGGTCCTAGAATGCCTGTAGAGACATTACATCTCATCTGTAACTCCTCACATTATTGCATTATGACTTTAATGCACAAGAGAATTTATCTTTATCTTCTTGTAAATATCATCCTTTTTTTCTCAAGTATGTAAAAATGTTAAAAAATTCTTGTTTGATATTTACAGCATTATGGTTTCTTAATTATTTCACAGAATCACAGATTTGTCAGAGTTGCAAGGAACCTCAAGGATCATCTAGTTCAAATCCCCCTGCCATGAACAGGGACACTTTTCACTAGATCTGTAAAACCTAAGTAATGACATGAGAATAGTAGGAAATTTTAATTACCCTTTCATAAAGCCACACGCCCCAAACCCACCAAAAAAAAAAAAACAAAAAACCAAAAGAGAAAGACTTACTGAAATAAACAAAAACAAAAAAAAAAAACAACTCAAACAAAAAGCACTAACCAAAACAAAGAACTTCAAGCATGTTGGAATTTGCTAGATTTATCATTTAATTTGTGTAAACAATAACAATACTGAATTGATAACCTTATGTTACACCCTACCTTATCTTAAATTCTCATTTTTTGAAACAGAAACACATGAAAAAAATCCTCATAGGAAACTGAAATATTTCAAGTTTTCTGACCAAAGGTTTTCAACATTCCCAGTCAATATCTACAGCTGCACTTTCATAGCAAATAAAAGCAACACACCTCATTGCATTATTTGTATCAGCCTTTCTATTCCGTGTTCTGTTCACAGGAAAACAAAGATGCTCATGACCTTCAAAACTGAAGTATGTACACAATAAATAAGAAAATCCTACTGCCAGTCCTTCATTAGTTAATCATGAGAGGATTCTGCTTTTATGGATAATTTCATAGAATCACAGTATCATCTAGGTTGGAAAAGACCTTTAAGATTGAGTCCAGCCATTATCTAACTGCCCAGACTGGTGCTAAACCAAGTGCCTTAGCACCACATTTATGAGTCTCCTAAGCACCTCTAGGGATGGGGATTCAACCACCTCCCTGGTGAGCCTGTTCCAGTCTTTGAGAACCTTCTCCATCAAGAAGTTTCTTCTAATATTCAACCACAGCCTCCCCAGGGTGCAACTTGAGACCATTTCATCTCATCACTTGTTACCAGGTAAATGAGACTGACTCCCACCTCACTACAGCCTCCTTTCAGGTAATTGGTGAGGTATAGGACTGGTAAGTTTGGAAAAAGAACTACATGCATGAAAGGTAGCCTCTTGCTTTTCCTTGCTGTGCTCTGTGCTGCAGTGCCAGGTCTTCTCACTGGCTTTGATAGTGCCAGTTCATACTCACTGGTACGGCAGAACATATTTTAGCTGCAGCATCCCATGTTGTAGAGCTAATGCCACAGAGATGAAGATTTGCTTTCAGGATGTCTGGTTAACAATTTGTTGGCCAACAACAATAATGCATACCATGACACTGGACATATATAAAAAAGCACAAGCACTGAGTAGGAATACAAAGCGTTCCTTTTGTTTGCCTCACAAGAAGGTAGGGTTTGGAAGGAACCTCTGGAGATCATCTAGTCCAGCCCCACTGCTAACAGGTTCACCTACATCAGGCTGCATAGGAACTTGTCCAGGCGCGTTTTGAAAGTCTCAGAGGAGGAGGCTCCACAAACTCTGGGCAGTCTGAACATATCGCCATCCACACTAAAGAATATGAGACTGCACAGTGTTGTGCCTAGAAGTAAGGAGTTCTTCTCAGAGCAGTCTTCTACTAGTGCAACAATGAGGCCTTAGTAAGGACCATGTGAGACAGCAAAAGACATTGGCACTGCTGCTTTCTCAAAGATTGTTGTGCCATGCCACTGTGAAGTAAGTGAACAGTCTGCAAGATAATCTGGATAGCTGAATGAAGTGATGGTCTATCCAAGAAATCCTTACAGGTAGTCACAGTACAGTCAAAGGCCTTCACTGACTAACAAAGATCACCCCTGGATTTTTTTTTTTTTTTCTGCTAACATCCCTTGAATTTTCATGTTTTAAAAATCACATCAGCTATGACTTAACACTGACTTACTGACCATCACTTTCAGCCTCAAGCTTGTAGAGATGTCCTGCAGCAAACATTTCCCCAACAACTGCCATTATCCTGCCATGAGGGAAGAGATTTCAGTTTGAGAAGGTGGGTGACATCTGCATCCTTCAGTTATCGTGGACCCTTGCTTAACATGTAACAGTGAGGAGCTGCAATCATTTGTGATTAGATCCTAACCTCCCAATTTGTTTATTTTGGCACAAATGTCAGCACTACTTAGCCTTTCACTGTGACATCTGTTACATGATTTCAGCAATCTCCAGTGCAGTAGACAGTAGTTTGCTTCCCACTGGATTTCAGTTGTCATTCCATCAGAAGAGGAAGACAGAGAATTGCATAAATTCAAACATATCTACTGGGAGTTCTTCTCACTCCCTAACAGTACTTCACCATCTTCACTATGATGTGGCACACCATCAGTGAGGCTGAATGTTTTTCAAACATTCTGAGAATTATTTTCATTGCAGGAAACTTTTCTGTGTGGAGAAGATTTATAAAAATCTTGTACCTCACCTTAGGAAATACATATAATAGAGAACTGGTGGACCTGCTGCATCCATTAAACTACCTCAAAAGCCATTTTTGACAATACAGCAGTACTTTACTGGGGCATTCTATAGTGCACCTTTAAGACCCCTGCCTGGAGGTGTTTAAGGCCAGGTGGGACAAGGCCTTGAGCAACCTGTTTTAGTGGAAGGTTGGGAAGGTTGGAACCAGATGATCTTTAAAGACCTTTCCAACCAACTAGATGACAGGGAGGTTGGAACTAGATGATCTTTAAAGACCTTTCCAACCCAAACCATTCTATGATTAATTTTCTATGATTTTGCATTTGAATGACTGCAATAACAAGCTTCTTTATTAGGAACTCTTTCTCTTTTTCTTTGGTGACTGCTGTGCTGAATGACACAGCATTTAGCATTTTAATGAGAATTTGCTCTCTGTTCTGCAAGCATCAGACAGAAAGGGATATTGCACTCTTGCTTATTGATGAGTTGATCAGAAATCTGAACCAAATGTGGTCTGAGAAAACCTGACACCACAAAAAGGAAAGTGCTTTACTAGGGCAGTATCAACAAGATGCCATCACTGAGATCATAAATGGTTGCCTAGCATTCTGCCAGTTTGACAGAAAACTGAATGCTACCTACTGCCAATTTTCAACTCATAGTATTAGCAGCAGTGCCACTGAAGTTTCTGATTGTCAGAGATGCGGGGCCTTTCACGAAGTCCCCACAAAATATTCATTATTTTACCACTTTGTAGAATAAATTTAATCACATTGGATAAATAAAACCATGGCATAATCATTAGATTAGTATTAATGGAGATGCCTGGTGAAGCTACGAATGAACTGCTTTGCATTTAAGTACCTGCTTTGGCATTAGGTACCTGTATTGTAAATCCAGTTATAACCATCCCCTTCTGATTATTTGTGCTTGAGTTTCTTGTATCATGAGCAAAGAAACTGTGCAAGAGTATACACAGAGTGAAGCAATTACGTATTGGTCAACATATGAAGCAGTTATAGCTAATGAGCTACTAGACTAAGTATTAGCATACTCACCACTGCTGATTAGATGCTAGATGATGATTTACTGGCCAGAGAGCAGCCAAAGATGAGGAAAGATTACAGAATAATGAAATAGTGAAGGTTGGAAAGGACCTCTGAAGATCGTCTAGTCCAACCCCCTGATAAGTCTGTTTTAACCTAAATTAGGTTGCACAGGAACTCTCTTCCAAGTGGGATTTGAAAGTCTCCAGAGAAGGAAAACTCCACACACTCTTTGGGTAGCCTGGTCCAGTGCTCTGGCACCCTCACAGTAAAGAAGTTTTTGCTTAAGTTCAAGTGAAGCATCCTCTACTCCAGTTTGTATCCTCTGCTGCTTTTCAGAGGAGTTAGTGCCTTGATATCGCAGGACTGCAGTCTCTGCAGATTCCCTGCTTTTTTATTGCCTTTTTCTTTCTTTAACTTAGGCTTTAGACCTTTTTGTTTCAGAACATTTTTTATCATACCCTCAAGCCAATAATTATTAATATCTCAAAAGTTACACTGGTATCCCTTTTTCTTTTCTTGAATACTTTTGCTCAAATTCTCTCTCATATCTTAACAATGTTTTTCTCAGTATGATTCAGCCAGAGTCACAAAACCATGCTGTTCCAAATTTGGTGTAATTTACAACTGAGTGCCTGGAGTGAGGGAATCATAGTGCAATATCTTTTTATCACAAATACTTGGTGTTAGGGCTTGGCACTTGGCCTGAATTCCCCACTTACACCTTTATCTACTTTGTTGTAGACATCAGCAGGGTGAATTTTGCTAAGACCTGCTTTCTTTGTCAACATGTTACAAATCTAGTTTATGGACCAAGAAATTCCATACTTTCAATTTTCTTATCAGTATCAACAACTCTATAAACATCCTCTGTGCAATTCAGTGTGAAACTAAATTTACTTGGCTAATGTAGACACCAAAGTATGCACTAGTTGTTAAATGTCCCATTACAGTCAATTAACATCTAGCTGATACAGTCAATAGAGCTCAGAGTATTATTCAGCTAACAATCCAGAGAGGAACACACCAGGAAGAGCAGGAGAGAATTAATATAGTACACTTAAAAGGTAAGAAATTTGCTATAGTATCCTTAGGAGTGGCAGAGATTGCTAGAGATTAACATTAATTCTTCATGTTGCATATTCCATACTGCTTTGTGACAGCTAAACCAATTGCTCCCAGGAGACACTGAGAAAGCAAAGACAGGAGCAAAAAATTAAGGAAAAAAACACAAACAGACAGACAAAAAACGAACCCCAAAAACCTAAACAAACTAAAACCTAAACCAAAAAAAGCAACAACAGCACAAAAAAAAAAAAAGTGAAAGGAAACAAACAAAAGATTACAGAAAACAGTTTTATCTTTACAAAAGAAATTACTAATGCTTGATTTTTTTAATCTTTCATGAAAGCATATTCCCAGATATGTTACCTCAGGTCAGTTTTCTGAGAATACCTCTTAAAATTAAGACACATACATGTTCTCTGTTGTCTACCAAATGCAGTTTCCCTTTTCACTTAAGTATCAAGTCTCTAAAGAAAGTTTTATCCAAGAGAAAAACATTTTCAGGGTAGCTCAGGGAGAAAAAAGGAACTGATCAAACTTATGATCTTGAAAGATAATATTCACGACATAGTGCCAGTGATCCTCTGTTCCAGTTTCTTTATAAGCCACTGTGAGAATATTTGATACAAAGCAGTTCCTTTCAAGTGCTTTCTTTGTACACTTGTTATGAGCAATTAGTGAAGCCCCTCAGTTGTGTGATCTGACTTCAGAGTTTTTATTTTGTCCCTTCTTTGGTGAATTCAATCGCTGCTCAATGTTCCTTTCCCTGTGATCTTCAGCTCAGATGTCTACACATCCATTTACTGCTATCTCACTCCAGTTGTGTACTGACATAATTCCATAGATTATATTTTGGGGTAAGGGAGAACTAGAAAGAAATTAAGACCTGTCATAGGAAGTATTCCTGAGCTGAACTAGCAAGGAGAGGCAAAAGGAGAACCTGAACACATTAAGTTTTATCAAAGAAGTTATTTATAAACTAATCAAGACAAGAAAATGTATTTCTTAATTATTACTTTTAACAAGGAGTATTGCTAATGAAACAAATATTGTTATCCCAAATCTGGATTCTTTACCTGGTGTGCAAAGACAGGTTCACAGTACATTAGAGGTTGGATTTGACCACAAGAGATCGAGTCCAACCCCCTGCCAAAGCAGGATCAAAGACAGAGCAGAGTTAATTTTTTTACTCCAGTTCTGCACAGAACAGGGTGCTAGGTGGTGATTCCACAAAGCTGGCACACCAGCTGAAATTTGCAACACATGTTTATACAGTAAAATATATTACCTACAACTCATGTTAGCACCTACTGACTAGCCATTGGTTAGTTTCTTTCTTACTTCATCTTAAAGATACAGTTCCTATGAAATTCACTGCATGTGCTCAGAGAGTAAGGGGCTTATCATAGAATGGTAGGGGTTAGAAGAGACCTCTAATGTAGGTTCATCTAGATGAGGTTGCAGAGGACGATATCCAGGTGGGTTTTGAAGTCTACAACCTCTCTAGGCAGCCTGCTCCAGTGCTCCAGCACCCTCAAAGTAAAGAATTTTCTGTTTAAGCTCAAGTGAAACCTTCTGTGTTATAGTTTGTGCCCATTATACCTTGTCCTTTCACCAGCCACTGCTAAAAAGATCCCAGCCCCATCCTCTTGACCCCCTACCCTTTAGATATTGACAAGATTCCCTCTCACAGTGTTATACCACCTAGAAAGCTCCAGGGGTCTCAGCTTCTCTTCTTAAGATTGATGCTCCAGTCCACACATTGTCCCCATAGCCTCCCATTGGACTCTGTCCAGTAGTTCCCTGTCCTTGAACTGTGGAGCCCAGACTTTCCCAGTTAGGATATGTGGGTTTTCACATTATAATGATATTATAATGAGGCAATTCAGTCTCAGTTTGGGGGACATATGTCCTCAAAAGGTTGTTCCCTAGCTAATTATCTTTTGTTCCTAGGCCGATTACCTCAGCACATTCCTATCTCAGTGTCAGCGTAAGCTTAAACCATCCATCAATGTCCTCTCCTTTCTGAAGTTGTGTCGGTGTGAGCTGAAATTCCCCCCCCACCAACAATAACCAGGCTAGCCCAGTCTGGAAGCAAATGAAAAGCTGTATTTACAAGCAGAGTCTAAAATCTACAATGAAATGCAATGAATATGTACAAATATACAAAATTCACAACATTCATAAATATATACAATCAACAGAAAAACACAACCAATCTCCCTTTGCTTCCCCCCAAGGGGACCCTCCCAAAGGGGCCTCCCTCTCTCAGGAGCTTCCCCCCCAGACCCCCCTGGACAGAGAAGCAGAGTTAGTTAAGCAGAAAATTGTTAACTTAGCTGCCAAGGTCAGTACGTGTTATCTTCAGCCAGAAGAGAAGAAGAAAACAGCAGCCAGAAAGCCCAGCAACTGCCCCCACTGCCGAACGCAGAATGTGCCGAATGCCTACTTTGTTTTGGGTAATAGTTCTTAAACATTTCTATCTATCCAATGGAAGTGTTTAGAACAATCGTTATTTTGCTTTCTTACACCCAATAGTGACTTATTTACATTCTTTCACTTTCTCTGTTCTGAATTTTGCAAGGAAAAATTAAAATGACAGTTTCAAACCATCACAGAAGTCTTGTGGTCAAGCTTGAAACAGTTAATCACTAGTACACGTCAACTCCAAAGAAACAGTTATCACTCTGAATCCAGATTTTAGGATTAAAGTTTTTAATTCTTGCAGCAATATTTTGTAGTTGTTTGTTGGTTTTGTTGTTTTTTTTTCCCTCTGAGCCTCACAGCATGGGTGAAAGCAAAGCCTGAATTATGCTTTTCTGATTGAGCAGAAGCTCTGACAAATAACCCCTACTGTAAACAAATTTCTTAATATGTCAAAACTCTACCAACTTTGAAAGACATGTCACCAGTCTTAGCTAGCTTGTTTTTAATCAAGGTAAGTTATGTGTCTGTAGCAGAACATCTTCCCCTTCTCAAAGAAACCAGGAGAGGCAACTGCAAGAACTGATGTATTCCAGATGGTTTGTAAAGAACAAGGTATTTCACTCAGAGCCTATTAAAACACAAACCTCATTTACTCTGATTAAAGGGACTGTTTAACTGCTGAGTAGTTCGCTCCAAGAGGAACACACTGAATGCTCAGTACTGCATGGCATTACACAGTCTTCTTGTTTCTCCTGGTACTAGCGTAAACAGACACTTGGTAGTCATCCTAATTAAGTGGAGACAGAGATTTATCAAATTATGGTACAGGAACAAAGAGATGCAATCTCTTCACTATGCACATGGCCCATTTTTTCCCTTTATGTTTTACCAATACCAGGTTCTCCTATCTTGGTTTACCTTTAAACACATGTAATCCAGCTATCACATTAGATTCTGTTCTTTAAATCTCTTAGAAAAGAGGTTGGTGGAAATAATGTATATATAGAGAGATACTACACCTATTTTAATCTCATATAACCCAACTCTTTCTTTACTTATTTTTTCCTTAATTTGATAGATGATATACTTTGAACATGCTTGGTTTAGCAATATGCTAACATTTTGTCTCATTGGTAGAAAGCATAATGAAATAAAGGGAAACTGACAACACCTGATTAAGCTCATTGAGTCCATTAGAACACTGACTGTTTAAAAAAAGCTCTTGCAAGCAGACAGGTAACAAATGACAAATATGTGGATCTTTATAGTTTTAAAAGCAGTCTTCCTCTATTTTGTCACAGCAGCTGAGTGGATAAGTAACATAAAATTAACATTTCTCCTGCAAAATTGGGATAATTAATTTGTATTAACTCCAACTGAGCACTAAATCTAGATAGAATCACAGAACACTGTGTTGGAAGGGATCTTGAAAGGTCGTCTAGTCCAAGCCTCCTGCAGTCAACAGGGGCATCCCCAACTACAGCAGGTTGCTCGGAGCCCCATTCAAACCTGACCTCCAGGGATGGGGCCTCCACCATCACTTCCCTGGGCAACCTGTTCCAGTATTTCACCACCCTCACAGAACAGAACTTCTTCCTAATGTCCATCTACCCTTCTCTAGTTTAAAACCATTTATCCTGGTCCTAATGCTACAAGCCCTTGTAAACAGCCCCTCCCCAGCTTTCCTGTAGGCCCCCTTCAGGTACTGGAAGGATGTTCTAAGGTCTTCCCAGAACCTTTTCTGCAGGCTGAAAAATCACAACTGCAAGTATTTTATCTTGAGGATTTATACTAAAATACACAAGTGGATAATTTATAAGGAGAGAAGATGATTGAGTACAAAATGGGGGATATTCTAAGCATTGATCATATTACCACTATCTTGAATCTGAACAAACTGACTTTCTTGATTTATAATACTTTCTTTATTTTTTTTTAATTAATAATATCAAAGCAATTACTAGGGACTATTATCAGAGGGTTTTTTTTCCCCTGCTTTCAGAGGCATTTGAAGTAATTTTCAAGAACTTATGTGAACATAAGATATGGAAAGAAGAGGAGAAAATGCTTGGACCATATTAAGAAAAGAAAAAAAAATATATCAGAAACCAAGGCTTCTTATAAATTTCTCTAGAATCATAGAATCATGAAGTCATTTTGGAAGGAAAAGACCTTTAAGATCACTGAGTCCAAACGTTATCTAACTCTGTTTCTGGTGCTAAACCATTTCCCTCAATACCACGTATCTCTATCTTTTAAACACCTCCAAGGAATGGGGATTCTATCAACTCTTTGAGAACCCTTTCCATGAAGAAATTTCTTTTAATATACAACCTAAACCCCCCTGATCCAACTTGAGGCCACTTTCTCTCATCCTATCACTTGTAACAAGGGAAAAGATGCCAGCCCCCACTTGTCTCTAAGCTCTTTTCAGGGAGCTACAGAGAGCAAGGTGGTCTCCCCCCAGCCTCCTTTTCTCCAGCTCCCTCAGCCATTCCTGATAAGACCTATTCCAACGTTTTATGACTTCTAAAGTCTGTGCTTCATAAGTCCAGAAGTTTCCAACCCACATCCTATGAAATTCCAAGTTATTTCAAGTAAAACCAGATAGCTCTAACTACAGAGGGGAAAAGTTACAGCTAGAATCTCAAACACTGTTTACATTTGTGAGCATACTTGAGTGAGCATCTCCGTTGTGATTAAAATATGGTAACTTAAAGACTGTGACCTGTAAAACTTAATGCATTGTGTTAATTAAGAGCTTAAACACCAAAATAATATTTTAGCAATTGAATGGGATGAGATTGGCAGACTATTTTGATGAACAATGTACCATTGTTTCTTTGAAGGCACACTGCATTTAACTGAATACTTTCATATGAAATAAATTATCTGCTTTAATAATTATTCTTTTGTAATCAGCAGACTCATACTTTCAGGCTAGAAATAAAAACCGAGACTCAAAGTCCTTATCTTCTATTCAAGACATGATTAAACTGCACCTTGCAAATAAAAATAAATCTGTTACAAGTCCCTCAAGTTTTCTGAGGTTAAAACATATTTCAAAAGGAAGTGTTTTAAACATTGTTTTTTATTTATTAATACTGGCACAAATACTTTCCCTTACCTAACCAATCTAAGTTAGATTTTTCCCTAAACAGAGATTTACACCTATTCTGAGAAAGCACCATTTAATAAGCAAAGTATCAGTACCATGCATCCACATTTTGTGGATGTTTTTATAAACTAAATAATCAAAAGTCATTTATTCAGTTGTAATTCTCTTGCATTTACTAAAAAAAAAAAAAAAAAAAAAAAAAAATTACGTTCTTCTGTTTAGCTAACTTCCTGTTAGTCACATTGATGATTTTAATGTCTTTGGAAGCATAGACTTAATTCCTATTGCTTGCTCATTTGGCTATTTTCTGTATTTTCATTTCTTTCTTAACATATTGCCACATTTAGCAACAAAGTCTAGCTCCGTTTTTGACTCAGTCCCAGATCCATACCGATATTTTGGCCCTCTAACCTGATTACTTAGTTTCTTTAACAGCCTCTGGTAGCTGATTTTATCTAATTTTGATAATCACAACAAATTAACCAGAGTATTTGCACACCTTTGATGAAAATGGCAATCATTCTTCTCATTTATCGAACCATAGAATAATAGAATGGTTTGAGTTGGAAGGGACCTTAAAGGTGTTCTAGTCCCAACTAATTTGCCATGGCAGGGTTCTATTTTAATTTATTAAAAAATATTTGGTTTATAATTAATAGGAAAACGTAACCTCAGCTGCTGCAAATCACTGCAACCTCAAATTATTAAAAAGACTGTCAAAATGAAAAGAAATAATTGGCAAGCCTATCAAGGGAATACCAAAACACCATCCCTAACATATAGTGAAAATTAGAATTATGCAAAAGTTGCTAAACAGTAAGAAATACATAAATCGATCCTTATTTCTAAGTAAAATATGTAATATTATTAAATGCTTGTACCTTGGTGAATTCCATTGATTGTAAACAAAAAAAAGGTTCATGTGTAATCTCTATAACCATTCCATTTGTTTGGTAGAAATGCAATTTTTAAAAATATGCAAATTCAACCATATTTTTTAGGCTTTCTGGTTAAGGCAGGTATTTGTATTTTTTCAAAGCAGAGCATATTCTTGCTTTTGTAAGCTTCTTTTACCAGTGTATTACAGATTATGTTTTGAAACATAAAGATTTACTATGTCCTCGAATATCACAAGAATTAAAAAAGGTGAAATTAACACACAGGTGGACAGTTTAAATTGCTTCTTCTGCTGGTGATTTCACTACATTTCTAACATATTTCATGTAAGTCCTGAATGTATCACTGAGGGTCTGGTTTAGACAACAAAATCTGCATGATTTTATTTCTGTGATCCCCCTATATGTAGAGGTTTGTATAGTACTCGACACCATGGCCCATCCTCTCCTTTCTTTTGGCTGTCACTAAAATTGCTCTCCTTTGATGACAGATAATTGGCCATTGATTGACTGTTTACAGTTCTGAGGCATCTCCTCTACACAGAGCAGATATTTGCTATTTCTGTGACCAAAAGACAATCTATAGCAATAGGATGACATTGCACAGTCATGCAAAGCTTAAGCAAAAGCTAAAACAAATTAGTCACCTTGTTATCAGCTAAACAAGTTCCCATAGAGCCCCACATACAAACTGGACATGTTGGGGCACCAGCAAGTTGCAGAGATTTAGTTTAGGTCTCTGGTCTCTCCCAAGTTTGAAACAGAATCACAGGGTAGAGGTAGGAGAGGAATATACAAAAATAAAAGGTGTCAATATCACCAATCAGGCAACATAAAGATGTGGATGGGGGTCATTGCCACAAAAAGGTGGAGGGTAGAGGACCAATGATTTTAAGTACAGGTATGAGGAATGGGCTGCTGTTTGGAGATACTGGAGGACGAAGGCAAAAAGAAAAAAGGTTTAAACAATATTAAAATAAGGTTGTTTAGTCTGGAGGAAAGGAGGTTGAGGTGAGACCTTGCTCTCCACAGTTCCCTGACAGAAAGTTGGAGACAGGTGGGTGTTAGTCTCTTCTCCCTATCAACAAGTGATAGAACAAGATGAAATGGCCTCAAGTTGCACCACAAGAAGTTTAGATTTGATATTTTTGACTGAAAGGTTTCTCAAACACCAGAATGGACTTCCCATGGCTGTGGTTGAATCCCCATCCCTGGAGATGTTTCAAAGAGGCAGAGATGTGGTGCTGAGGGATATGGTTTAGTACCAGACTTGGCAGAGTTAGATAATGCTTAGACTTGATGATCTTAAAGGTCTTTTCCAACCAAAACAATTCAGTGATTCTATGTTTCTAACAGCTAAAATTATTTATTTATTTCCATGTAGCCATTCATAGAAACAGCAGCTTTAGTCAGTGCTTTCTGACGTGAACTTAAACAGAGCAAAGGTAAACACATTGCAACTTTTCTGTGCTTGCTGGCTACAATTCATGAAACTATAAACTGCTGAAAGCAAAAGCTGAAAGTGGAAAATGTGTCCTTCTCAATAACTAGCATGTCCATTTTCTGAAGTGGGGGGCTTGCCAGACTCATCTATCTACATATTTCATTTCATTCAGAATATTTCATTGTTCATTACAGATTCTGGTGAGATTGAACTATCAGGACATGAATAGAATAAATCTGGTATTTATTTTATATTAAAAAGGCCAGTAAGCAAAATTTCTAAACTGCTGTAGTACCAACTGAAGTTGGATGGTTCCACAGAGCCTATTTTTCAAAATTATCATTTTTACTTGCACTGACTTCTCTGTATTTTTAATTTTAACAAAACCATAAAACCTACAACAGAGGAGTGAATATATTCCTGCTCTGCAGCAACATTAAAGCATACATTTATGCATACTGGTAGGTCCAGTTAACATGTCTGTGTTATTAAATTCTAAATGTCTTTGAAAGTTTTTTTTTTTTCTCCCTGAAATCCATTATATCACTTCCTCTGTTACTATAGGACTATTTGTTCTCATCCCTGATATTTACATTTTGCACATTTTTTAGAAGCAGCGCTTTCAGCACCTTTCTGGTTTTTTCCTGTTTCTTTCATTGTTGCTGTGCTTGCCTTTACTGAAGGATTTCAGAGCTTTTCAACCATCCATTGTAATAATAAAATGCAGCAGATTTTCATCCCAAAGTGTGGATGTTTAACTTTTGAACCCATGTATGATTACTGTTATTTCATAGTTTCTAGATAAGTGGGGGGATAATCATCATAGGATGATTTAGGTTGGAAAGGACCTTAGAAATTATCTACTCCAACCTCCCTGCCATGGGCAGGGATGCCTCTCTACTAGACTCATCTTCTCAAGGCCTCATCCAACCTGGCCTTAAATACCCCCACAGAGGAGATAACCACAACCTCCCTGGGCAGCTTATTCCAGAGTCCCACCACCCTTGCACTGAAGGGAGGTCTGATATATTACCCCATGTTCAGTCAAATCAATTAAATACCTTTCCTTTTTTTTTTTTTCTGGAGCCAACTTTCAGTCTGCCAAACCTCCTCATTACACTTGCATAGCAGAAAAGTGCACTATTGGGTCAGTTGATTTGCCTCTTCTGCCTAAAGACGTAATCCAAAATAAATCAGTACTGTAGAGATAGTATTGATCCTTTTTAGGCCATCAAAATTACTTGACTGGAAGTACAGAAAAAACTTGGTTTATATTTTTCAAATATTGGCAAACTTCTACAGTTGCAGTCTCTTCTTTTTTTTATTATTCACTGAATAAATGACTGAAGGCTGATGAATATAAAACATTCCAGAGATCCCTAAAGTGCTTTGAAAAGTCAGTGTAATGAAAACTACACAAAATGTTTTTGCTAGATTATTTGCTCGTAAGTGTGATAAGTAATTGTCATAGAAAACATAGTAGATTAAAGAAAAAGTTCATAAAATTCTGTTTAATTTTCTGTTATTTTCTTAATGTGGCTTACATGGACCCTCAAAACGTGTCTTCTGTGAAGAGTTTTCTGAGAGTTTAAAGTTAAGAAAATCTGAAACTGAGTAGCGCGTAATTTTTCTACTTTTTTTCCCCCTCTAATTTCCAGTAATTATTGCTTATATTCTTCATTTTTTGACAGTAAGTATTCCTATTTTGCTTGGAAGCAAATTAATACGTTCCTATCCAAAGGATCATGACATTGTTTCATGTTACAGAAAAGGGAACATGACTTGAGTGTCTGCACCAGTAGTATGAAAGCACAATTGTTTCCACTTCTGTGCTGCTTAAATCTCTGCCTTGTGTTGTATTCAATATTCCAGCATTAAGAAACAACACAATCTGACCTACAGATGCTCACATAAGATATTCCTTGTAGGAAGAGAACAAACAGAAACAATCCTCTTCTGTAAGAAATACAGACTTCAGATTTCATATGTAGCAGTGCAGCCATTGTAGTGTCAAAGTCATCTTTGATTGTTCTTCAGCTCTCAGGTTTGAGAAAAGAGACACTAGAAACCCTGAACGTCACAGCAGATAAAATGCACAATGTAATGGAGATGATGTGATGTACAGAGAAGAAAGTTGAGGCACTTTCCTCAACGTGAGTATTTTCACAATGGCAGACTACAATTCTCTTACTCTTTTGCAGTCAGACACTGAGGTTTCCAATTATGTACATATAGAACGAGGTTTGAATAAGAATTAAAATCCTACATCTATTTTGGCATGCATGTGCTCCATAGGGTATAGGATGATAAAACAGACCCCATTAAACAATCTGGACAATGAAGTATATGATGTGTTATCTTCACACAGAAAATAAACAAGGAAGGGAATTAGAGAAGTATCATTCTCCTAAACTTCGTATCTGCACTTGCCAAGTATAAACGTCTGCTAGAAGTGCACCTTTGCTTCATGAATGTTATATTCCTGATTCATGCAAGTATTTCTGGAGCCATCCAGCTCATGAGATGGACTCAGGACTTGCCAATACTTTGAAGTGCATTGCATGTGCAATATTCAATCTGTGCAGACAGGGCCAATATTACGTGTGCCCCACAGTCACTGCCTATCCTTTGCGGCAACATCACAGATCCAGCACCAGAAGGACAAAATGATCCAGGATACTTCTCAGAAGAGGCTTAAATCCCCATCCAGGAGGAATTTTTTTAGGTTTATTTGGAGTTTAGTTTAACTGCAATGGCAACATGAAGAACAGGTGTGGGATATTCCTAAGATGTGCTCACCTGAAGTGCAGTGTCAGGAAAACAGAGGTTTGATGTTGTCCAACAATTCCAAATAAATTGTGCTTTATGCCATCTTTGAAGCACCCCTGAAATGACTTTGTACGTCTATCAGTTTTGAAGTATTTTCCATGCTATGAGATACTTGACACCTTTTCAGTTGCTATTAACATCACCTGATCATCATATTCGATCAGTATTTCATTGGTATGACAAGTCACTCCTATATTAATGTATCATATGGCTCAGCTTTGCCTCAAATAATCTACATTATTTTAACAATGCTTTTGAAAAATGTATGCAAAACAGGAGGTACAAAGATTTTCAACTCCTCCAGAGATATATTGATCATTATATAGCTACAAGCTGCACTCAAACAAAACTAGAGAATACAAATAGGAATTGTGCCCCTTCATACTCTAACAGTACCTCAAATGAACACAGGGGCATCCACTTGAAGACAAAAAGAAAAAAGCTAACACAAAAAAACAAACACTAAACATTTCACATTTCAGCAGGAAATGATTTTGCATCTCACTGGCACAGATTGTGTCATAAACTGAAAGACCCTAAGAATTTAATGAAATTACAAAATGTCTAGGAAAAGAGGCTAGAACTCATCAACTTGGAATCTTCAGTGCCTTTGTGTTGCCCTTTCAGTGTGCATTTCACAGTTCATTTGCAATTAAACACAAACCCTGCCTTTATATTTAATGCTAACATGAATATTTTCATGATAATCCGCACCAGAAAAAGGGGGAGGGAAAAGAAAGGAACTATTTTGTCTGATAAAATCAAATCTGCCTTGACAATTTTTTTTTCTAATGAAAAGTGAGTTTATAAACTGTAGTTCCTGGCTATCCTGTGTCAGTGCAATGGAGCTTGCATTAGGCTTTTACCAGGTATTTACACATTAAAGCTCTTTCATACTGCATCCTTTGACAGTGTATTTTCACATTTTACATTTTTATACTGAAATACCTTTCTGAAAACTTACTTGCTATGTAAAATAAAGATTCACCATCAAATACTATATTTCTATCTGAATAAAAAACAGAGGAAGGATCTCCATCTGAGTTTAAAGATCTTAATAGATCAGAGCAGAAATTGAAGTTGCTAATTCTGAAGGGAGAGATAAGTAGCAAAGATCTTTCCATAAGTAATATGGAAAAGAAAGCAAGGACTGCCATGGATGGGGCTAGGAATTACAATACTCCTAATAAAGTCAGTGAAATGGGGAAGAACTCTTCTGTAAAGATGCTCCCTTGCGTGTATGGTGTTGGGAGAATTTGCCATTCATTGCCCTTCTATACCTACATTTGATCAAGAATGTTCTTCCTGAAATAGAATATAATTTTATTTTGGTTTAGATAGATGTGGAGAAAAAAAGAATAAGGAAGGAGACAACATGACTATTTCAGCACAAAGTTTTCAGTTAATAATTAGCAATGCTGTTCTGAACTGTTGCATGTTATGTTCTATTCAATAGTTTATTAGTTGTTGGGTTTGGGTTTTGTTTTGTTTTTTTTTTTTTTTTGAAGACACAATCCATAATATAAACAACAGTTTGAATAAACACAATGCCATCTCTTAGTTATACATACATTTATTACAGAAGTCTGTATTGTGTATCCCTTTTTCCCCAAACTGTTTTGACACTGAACAGAGACTGTTGAAATGAATGGTACATGATACCAAAACATTCAAGAGTCAACCCTTCCTCCTTTGTACATAACTTCGTTACAATTTGTATCTCATTGGGTTAATCTTGAACACAGGAATGAAAAGAGTGAGCCAGTGCACTTAAATTAGTCAGAAGGAATATGCAAGTACCCCAAAGACTTTAAGCACTCAGGGAGAGGTATTTGAAGTGGCTCATGGGAGTCTATGAGAGGTTTGTCTCTCTCAGCATCCTGGATTATAATCTCTCTCATCATGATCATATTGGTCTTTATTCATTAGCTTGCCTATTAGCTGTGCACAAGGAAAGCCATGACTGAGTCCATTCTTTTTGTCATTAGTTCAAGGACTTTTTCCCAGTGGAAACCAGGCTCAAGCAACATGTTTACTTTCCTTTCTTCATTTAAAGCACCATAAAATGGGAAGGAAAAAAAAAAAAAAGACAACAACAAACCACTATGACAAAGTTTGCAGGAAAGATTATTTTAGCTGATGGAGTTGGGAAAGTACACTATTTTTATTTCAGAACTTTGGATAAGAAACTACCTTGAACTATAATTGTGTTAAATGAGATGTTGATAATGGAAGGTAACTGTGAATACTGGGGAAGGTAAGCATCTCTGAAAATATAACCCAGGTGGAAATTCTAAACACTGCTCTAGTCTCAATTTTATATATGTTTTACTATATAGTACAATATATGTTACATTTTATACAATACTCTTATGTTAAATTTTATTGTCCCTTAACCTTTCACACAGGCAAACAGCTGTTTTTCATTTGTTTGGGGTTTTTTTCCTCCTTCATGTTTAACCTAACAGGCTACCTTGTAGCTGAAGAAACCACATTTTGAACAGTCTGATTTTTTTTTTTTCATGTCATTGCCCCTAAACAGAAAAGAAACTTATGTCAACTATTTAGAGAAATTTCAAATCACATTAAGCACAGCCACTAATATTCAGCTAGATGCCTTAAATGTTGTTAGGTCAAGGAGAAGGCTGCAGTCTAATCAAATAAGGGTAACATTAAATGAGTCACAAGTTGTTCCTATAATTGAAAAGGTAGAAGAACGAGAATAAAAGCTCTTGTTCTAATTTCTAATTCAATGTTCCCCATTCTAAATGAATGTGGCACCAATGAAAGACTTAACTTGTAGCTATGTTGTAGTTAAAGAGATTTTCTGCTGCAAGGATTGTGAGCCAGTGAAAACTACTTTGGATGGTGCAATGCTATACTCTTACTTACCATAGAAAACATAGTAATCTGCTGAAAGCTTTTATAGGTATGATATTAGAACTGGTCTGAGCTCCTTATCCTTCTGCTTAGAAAGCAACCCTCCTTTTCCTCATGTGGAAAAAAGTTAGTACTTCTGAATGGAGCCACCTATTTCTTTTGCAGCTTTACCTAAATTTCCAAGCACAGAAAGAGAGAACATTCACATCTGGCTAGACAGGTCTGTATTCTGACTTAACTTTCACCTTAATGGAGAATGTGCTGAGCATAAATCCAAGATTCTGAGCAATATTACCCATTTAAGATGTCTAACACGTGTTTAAATCTGTAGAAAAAACAATCTGAAGTCCTCAAAAGTAAAAAATAATAAAATCAAATAATAATAATAATAATAATTATAATAAAAAAAATTAGAATACCTGATCATAAAGATCTGATTTTATTCTGCTTTTGTTCCAAACAGAAACAGGTTTAACAAGCAGCCTCTTGTTTTGTATTTCACCAAAAGTCATTCCAGGCAAGAACTCCCTTTTTACTAACATTTTTGCTATGTCAGACTTGAACAAATGAAGCCAGTTCAATAGATGAGAAAAAACACACAGTTGTGCCAGATCCTTCTACACTTCAATGTCTCAAAAGAATGCTACAGTTTATGTCAGCATAAATAACAGAAAAGAGGCTATAGCATGTTACTATTTGAAAGAAAAAAACCTGTGAACTGTCTCTGGTGAAGCCAAATACCAGAATAAACTTTCCAAAACAACACACTTGCAACAGTGCAGTATATATGGTTCCATAGGGAGGGGGAAAAAAAAAAAAAAAAAGAAACCCAAACAAAAAACCCCACAAAACCAAGCAAGTATAGCACCTGTTTATTCCTCGTCTTTAGCAAATGTTGTGCAATATTCTGCTCTTTCCTAACTCTCCCGCCTCTTTGGCACCCCTGCTTTAAACAGAATAGAAGATGATTGTGAGGAACCTGGTTTTTAAAGTTTAAATCTCTTATTTAACCATGACGAGAAGAGATGCCTGTAAATATGCAGTCAGATTTAGAGTACTACAGTAATATTTGTGATATCATTGTATCATATAGATATAGCAGATCTTCTAAAATCCAAGCACTTATATTGTCTTGACATGGTATCTCATGAGAGTACCATGAGAATAACTCATAATATAAGAGTTATTTTAAGAAAATCTGTGACAGAAATCCCTGTACACCCAGTGAAAACAGAGTTTAGTTCTTTCTGTATACTGGATTTTGATCTATGATTCTAATCATGCCGATCTTGGTTGCTCAGATTAATAGCAGACTATGCAATGCACAGGTTGTTCCTCACCAGTAGTTAACACTGGCAATCAAAAATACAAGTTTCATTAAAATTTAGGATTTTATTCTGTCTACACAAGAGCAAAATGTACTCTGTAAATACATGCAAAAAAAAAAAAAAAAAAAAGCTGGCAGACAACTGTGACAAGAGCTGAGCAGCTCAAGGTCATGCTGATCTCCTTGAACCTGTGCTGCAGGTCTCCTCTTAGCTGGTCTTTATCCATGTTTTGACCTACATAAGATCTTCTTTTAGAAAGTTGCTGAGATCCCATATTTTGCTTTAAGATCAGGCTAGTTCACAGGATCATGGAAGTGTAGAGGGTGGAAAGAACTTCTGAAGATCTAGTCCACCCCTCCTGCCAGAGCAGGAGTAAATCCACAGGAACTGCATTCCAGTTTGTGCTCATTGCCCCTTGCCCTGTCACTGGACACCACTGAGAGGACTCTGGCTCCATCCTCCTGACACTCACCTTTAGGTATCAATGAGCATTAATGAGATCCCTCTTCAGACTCCTCCAGGCTGAAGAGCCCCAGCTCTTTCAGCCTCTCCTCCTAAGGTAGATGTTTATTTTAGAAGTACTGACAAGGAAATTAAACCGACTGTAGCAACTACTTGTAACTGGAATAATACATGCCTTTTCTTGGATGTTGGATATGAAGCAGGAATGTAAAGGTTACATGATTTGACTGCTTGCAGCTCCCCCTGACTAATGAGCCACAATGCTGAAACGTCCTAGAGCTGTTCTTAACAACTGCTATCAAAATTTTGCATGAACACAAGGCACTGAAACACTTTTTTTTGCAACAGGAAAATGCAAGGTGAAGGCAAGTTCCACTATGTGGCTTCATTGCTAAATCCTCATGGTAACAAAAGCTGTTCCCAGGGTGATGCAGCAGCAGCCTTATGCTCCTCTCTCACACAGGTAACTACAAGTCATAGGGTAGACTCAAGCTGCCTTCTAGCCATGTTTGGTTGCTAGTCGGTGGTGCTAGTCACCCTGCATTCTCTCGAGGGTCAGAGGGATAAACATTGTAGTTTTTCTCAGTATGACCATGACTTATTTGCTCCTTCAACTTTATAAAATATGTAGGGCATTAAGTCTCACATCAGCAGCAGTGGCACCTGGTAGGGATAAATACCTTCTAAGCATCTGCCAAAATCTTTACCACAGAATCACACCCAGCATGAACTATACCTCCCACCAAAATCATTGATTTGAAGCACTGGCTGCCACCCTGTACTGAGAGATGTACAAATGGGCAACGTGCCCTTCTGCTGAACCCTACTGATCCATGGACAGCTGTGTATTTGAATAGTCCGCAAACTGAAGTCCAAGAAGAACTGAAGCTTCATAGACAAAAATCAATTTGTTCCATTTTTAAAATAAAGAGAAGATATAAATCTCAATATTTCAAGCTCTGAACTAATATCTAAGCAACAAGGATTAGAAGGAAGACCACTTTACATCTGCAGTCTAGGGTTTCTGGCATGTTCTTCTGCACTGTTTGCTACGGGTCATTGGTGGGAGTGAAAGTACCCTACCAGGCCTGGTCCTGCAATTCCAATCTTGATAAAAGAAAGTAAACATCAGTACAGTTTAAGCAGGCAGTCTGAATGACAGTAGGCAATATTTCAGAACATAAAGCAATACTCATCAATGTTTTGATAGAGAAATTCATACATTTTTAACAAGAGCTTAAGATGTACACAAAAGCAGAAACTATTGTTGCAAGAGGGCCAGCATATGGATTACATAGGTCCTGTAAGAAATGACATGTAGAATCATAGAACACAGCTGGAAGGGACTTTGAAAGGTCATCTAGAATAAGCTCCCAGCAGTCAGCAGGGACATCCCCAACTACAGCATGTTACCCAGATCCACATCAAGCCTGACTTTGAATGTCTCCAGGGATGGGGCATCCACCACTTTACTGGACAACCTGTTCCAGTGTGCCATCACCCTTACAGTAAAGAACTTCTTCCTAATGTCCAACCTAAATCTACCTTTCTGTAGCTTAAAACCTTTGTCCCTTCTCCCATTGCTACATGCCCTAGCAAACAGTACCTCCCCATCGTTCCTGTACATCCCCTTCAGGTACTGCACCACTGCTCTAAGGTCTCTGCAGGGCCTCCTCTTCTCCAGGCTGAACTATTCCAACTCTCAGCCTCTCTTCATAAGAGAGATGCTCCTGCCCTCTGACCATCTTTATGGACCTCCTCTGGATCTGTTCTATCATGTCTTTCTTGTGTTGAAGACCCCATAGCTGGACACAGTATTCCAGGTGAGGTCTCACCAGAGAAGAGTGGCAGAATCACCTCTCTTGACTTGCTGGCCACACTTCTTTTGATGCAATCCAGGACATGATTGGCCTTCCTGGCCACAAGTGCACATTGTTGACTCGTATCTTTTTGCCTACCAGTACCCTCAAGATCTTTTCTGCAGGGCTGCTCTCTATCACATCATCCCCCAGCCTGTACTTATAATGAGAATTCTTACAGAAGACTGTCCCCTTTTTTGCCCCCCCTACTATAAGATGACATTATTCTAGCACCTAAACATTCTTCTCTGCTCTCCTGTTCAATTAGAGAAAAAGTCAGTCCAAAAGGAGTTAGTTTTACAAGGGCTGACAAGAAGACAGCATGAATGCAATCATATTAATTCAGGGGAATGCTTTTCCACTCATTAGCAATGCAGCTGTTGTGCTCAGAATGAAAATTAAAATAAAAGCTGTGAGCTTATGGCAGGAAAAAAAATATTAAACAGTAGATCCACTGGTGGAGAACGAAAGCTTAAACGCAGTGCACTGCAACAACACTCCAGTGTTATCAAAAGTAACACTACAAAAGGAAAAGAGTTGTTAGCATCATCAGGAATAACGAGCTGCTAGGACCCTGAAGAAAGGCGTGATGCTTCCCTGCACATTTCTAAGGGGAGCAGTGATTCCCTCACTGATGTGCTTTAGTTCCCTGACTCCCATGCTGCCAAGCACCCATTGCACATGCATTCTGCCTCATTTAGGTTCACTTCAAGTTCTCTTTTCCCCTTAGGGAGCTGCCACAGTTAGTATTGCACATCTACTCTTTCAGTTCTTGGTCAGCTATAACCAGTGAAGTAAAACAAGAGCCAGACAATCGTCAGAACTGCCCCCATGATTATTGCTTCAGTTTTTGACAGGGGGTTGAAAAGAAAATGGGGAAGGGAAAGCCTTCTCATCATTTGTACCTGTATGAATGTTCTAATCTTGTCAGAAGCTGCTTTTATTTCAGCAAGACAGGCAGCTACTGTGAGTTTATTTGGGATCCAATTACTCCAAGAGGCAAATGGGGAGGCACAAACCTCCCCACCATATCCTGCTTAATAGCTGAAAAGTCAGGGTCTCTACTTCTACAGACTGTGTCTGTGTTTTGAGTTGTCACTGACAAAGTAAACAAAATAACTTAGTTTTTAGCCCAATATCACATTTCCAGCACTGGCCACATTAGATGGCCAGGGGAAGGCTGAGAATATTTTCTTTCCATACCCTGAGTCAGTGAGTCCACCATTAACTGTATTATATGGAAATGTACTCCCTAGTATATTTAAATATTAATGTCTTGCAAAGTCTTGTTTTCCCTCTGCTATTTCCAAGGAAAAAAATTTAAATTATTTCCTCCTTATCTTCTCTACACCTCTCCTGGCAATGAATTTATGGTCTCCCATTCAGTTATCTCTTTTCCAAGCTTTACTTAGCTTTCTTCACAGGCCCCTCTCATTTCTCTTCACCCTTCTCTAAGTTTTTTTCAAGTTTTACTGTAAGTATTTTCAGAATAGAACTGTAACTAACAGGCATGTCACCAACTGTAATAGTAGGAAAAGAGGCAACAAATAAAAACTAACTCCTATCATTCTTTTCTCTTGTTTGACCAGCACTAGATGTCAAACTGATCTTTTCACCAAACTTTTAACCATGAAAGCAAATGTTGCCATTCTAGTTTGTTATGTGCTGAAGTGTCAGGTTTATCCCATATGTTAAACTTTGTAATTTTGAATTTCATATGCTACTTATTATACAGTTAGCAAATTATATCAGATTCTTCAACTTTCTATGGTACCAAGGATCTGTTCTGAAGTTGCTGAAGGCAGCAGAACTAGAGAGATTACATTTCTAAACCATGCTCCCAGCACCATTGACTGATCATTAGTTATTTTCTGAATGCTGGCAAGGGTTAGACAACGCAGTATATCCTCAGATATATTACAGCAGAGGTGTTCAACACTGTGAGTGCAGCATTTGAACAGATATAGCCTCATTTCACCTGGAAAGATGAAAAATAATTTAGCATAATGTACTTAAGAGTCTGAGCACTGTAAATAAAAGAAATGGCAGAAGTCTGAGAATCCTGTTCTGCCTATTAGCATAATGGGAAGGATGTATTTCATAATACTTCCAATACTGACACTGGAAGACTGAGATCAAGAAATCATATAGCAGGAATATAGTAGTTAGAGCAATCTACAAGGTATAAACTTCCTATTTAATTAAGTAACTGGGTCCAAGAAAGAGGTTTTGATTCCTTTACCTAAAAGGTGAGAAAACTACTTCAAAATGGGGACATCAAGTCATTTAATAGAGAGACATGAATATATGCAGTATCTACAACATTGGTAATAGAGGAGATTAAGGCTTTGCCCAGAAATAACTTTCTGCTGTACACCCAAAAGTCAAATTGATGGGAAAAAAAAAATACTTGAAACAAGTAATAATGAAAAAAAGAAATTAGTTGAACTATGGAGTTGGAGAATACGCCACAGAAATAAACATTCTATACCAACTAAAAGATTATGATAACTTGAAAATAGGAAAGGAAGTGTAATGGGAAAAGTACAAGCAGAGAACATCATTGTAGGAATGACAGATGTTAAGAGCAGAAAACAGGCACAAATGCATTGAAAGTTAGGGGGAGGTGATTTGCAATCATTTGTAATAGCTTCCTTCCGCTGACTGCCTTTTTCACTTACCAAGATCTCTTGACCTTTTTAACTACAAACGTAAATCTATATACAGGTTTCAGCTTATTGAGCTAATTTCAAAAGCAGCAATGTCAAGATTCAGCAGGTTGAGTCTGAAGGTTGACCACTGTATCTTTCCTTTTACAAATCACATCTCTCAAGTCTAGGCACTGAACACTTGGCATGTTTTACCTGGCTTGTGCATATGCCAGTCATTACTTCAGCCATGCCTACCACACATGTTCGGCTTATAGCTCATTTAAATTACAAACATCTTGATTTTTTTTTTTGTTGTTGTTCTAATTCCAGCCTTTATTTGTATGTCAATAAATTCAGTGTTTAACTGTCATACAAAGATCACAGACCCATCCCAATAGCTGAACATGAGAATAGTGATTTTAAGGCAACCCAGGGATGTGTTTATCTAGAAATACTGGTGCTTATGTACAGGAATATATTTTAGTCCACAAAAAAAAAAAAAAAAAAAAAAAAAAAAAAAAAGTAGTTTATAGTTACAGCTGACACCACCAGAAAACCAGAGAAACCCCCAACATTTTGTGTTCTATTTGTATGGCAGACACATCTAAATGAAATTTAAGTAGAATTAAGTATATAAGTCAGAGAAATTTTGCCAGGGGAGTTATAGATTGGATATTAGAAAAAAATTCTTTACTGAGTGAGTGGTCAGGCAGTGGAACAAGCTGCCCAGGGAGACAATGGAGTCACTGTCCCTGAAGATGTTCAAGAAGTGTGTGGCTGTGGCACTTTGGTACAAGTTTGATGGCCATGGTTGAAGGTTGGACTCAATCTTAGAGGTCTTTTCCAACCAAAACAATTCTATGATCCTATATAAAGTGAACACTGGGTCTTCAATATCAACCATTTTACTTCACAGACCCACAGGAAACCAGTGAGTTACCTGTATGCAGCTTTAATGTTTAAGGACTTGATCTTACAGGCTCGGACAATCCAAAACCAAGCACAAAGCCAAGCAGGACACAGCCATTTTCAGTGAAATACAGGCCTGAGAGAAGTTTTTTAAGACTTACCTTCCATGTAACAGCTCATTGTTCATAATTGCAAGTCCACTGAGGCTGGAGAAAGACAACCAGTGTCTCCATCCTGGTACAAGCAGCCTAGGGGATTTGATGGAGATAAAGTATGGCTCAGGAATGGAACAGAGTAAGAACCTGCAAAGACGAGTGTGGTGGAGAGTCTGTAAGCAGATATGCTCTAGGGAAGGATGAGATCTTAGTTCTGGATCCAAGTGGTTAGATTTTGAAAACGGACCATGGCAAACCTCTGGAGCAGTCACGTCTTCCTTATAGGATTCTGCCAGAGTTCCAAGGCCCTCTACAATTCAGACATCACTACTTCATGCAGTTTAAAAGGACTGCAACATCAAAAAGCTCCACACATACCTGGCTACATCCAAATGAATAGTGGAAATTATCTTGGCAATATTTTATTTGTAGCCATTAGTACAAACAGAAAACTTCCTACAGACAACCCATTTTAGACTGCTAAAGAAAAGCATAACATTTTAGTGGAGTGCACAGTGAAGAGCCAAGATTTCTGATGAGGTTTACAGAAGTATGTGCTTCAGATGGGGATCATTCTTGCAAAAAATTACGTAGCTGACATCTGGTCTACAGCATAATTTGACATGTCAGTGCAAGGCTCAGGAGAGAGAGAAAACATAAGTATATAATGCTGCTAGAATACAGGATTTGATAGTGAGAGAAGGTAAAAGGAAACAGCTAAAGCAGAGGCAGGGATAGAAAACAAAGAAGCAACAGGAGACACTGATTTCCTTAGGGATCTGAGAAGCTCTGCTACTGTCCCTGTACAGAGTATTTCACACTTCAGTAACACGGCCCCAGTTTGATGGGCAGACTAACAGGCACACTCCTCAAAGAAGACTGATACTCTGGGGTGTTTGGACATCAGGAGGAGTGTATTTTAGGACAACCATAAGTGCTATTTTTATTAGCTATCAGACCTCACAAGTTTTCAAGTCTTGACTTTTAAATGTATTTGTTGTTTCTGCTACTCAGGGAATTCAGTGCTTGTTCATTGTATCCAGTTTCAGCATTACTTTTTACCTAGGATTCCTCTCTAACTAGCCAACACCTGGCTGGGCAAGTAGTATGAGTTCTAGTTTCATTCCTAACTGGAGGGCTCTTTTACAGTTCTAGAATATATCTGATAGATGAGTTTATTTTAAAATATTATCTTTTAACCATAGAATCATGAAATCATAGGTTGGGAGGAACCTCCAAAGCTCATTTGCCAAGTGTAGTCCTAGTTAGGATAGGCTGTTCAAGGCTTTGTTCAGTTCTGCATATCTCCAAGGATGGACCTCCCACAGCCTGTCTGGACAGGTTTGTTTGATTGGTTGTTTTTTTCCTAACATTTGGCCATCCTCATTGTAATATTTTTTCCTTACACTGCATTGGGATTCACTGTACTGAACCTCCCATCCTTTTCTGTGTTACCTCTGAGAACTCTGGCTGCACCTTCTCTATAACCTCCTAATAAATAGTTACATGTAGAAATTGAATCTCCATTTAGTCTTTAAGGCTAAACAAATAAATTTATTTATGCCTCTTCTTGCACATTATCATCTGCAATCCCAAAATCACCTTGGAGCCCTTCACCAAACTCACATCTCAATATATCTTTATACCTTTTGGGTATTGGCAACCCCAAACCAGACAGTACTACAGATTTCACAAGTTCTGACTAGAGCAGAAGGATGTCTGCCTTGGAACTGCTGCCTGCTTTCTCGCCAGCAAGTCAAGGATGCTGTTAGCCTTCTTTGATTCAAGGGTATACTGCTGGTTCATGTTAAAACTGTTCCACCAGGGTTTAAAAACAGCATCCACTGAATCTTACCAAGTCTTTTGGGCAAAGCTGTCTAGAGTTCCTGATATTACACATTTCTTCTATTATTTGTCTTTTATGATCCTTTGAATCAATGGACTGGAGAGCACTTGGTCACTCTGATACCTTAGTTTATCCTCCCCTTTCAAATATGAAAACAACATTATTAAATGCTCTCGGTTTTCATCATCACTGCTTGTCAAAACCTTAAGGTAACTTAGAGTGGTACTGGCATTTCTTTCATTCCAGACAATTTAATAAAATTTATATTCACATTATTGTTGGCTTCACAACACTAACTTACAGAAAGTTTTTCCTGCTGTGTTTAAATTCCCGTACCTATTTCTTATAACTCACCACATATACTAATTACTAAAAATTTGCAATTTTTATATTTGTTAGATACTGTAATAAAACTTGCCACATCTTACTCAAAGTGGGAAAGTTCAGTGTCTTAAAAGCCAAAGTCATTATATTGTGACCAGTAATAGAAAAAAGCTCATTTTTAATAAATCCCTATTTTATTTTTCTGTTTGTTTGGTTGTTTTGTTTTTTCTTTATGATCACATGAAAGTCCTGACTATCAATTTGGATAAGATACTTCCAAACCTTTTAGCAGTCTCTTGTATGCTGGCCTTTTCAGCCAATTTCATTATTTTCTTCACAGAGGTATAATATATATATATGGCTACTGAACAAATTGGATTTTTTTACTCAGTTCTTTGTCTGCTTTTTATCTATCTGAATGGCATGTAGTAAAGAAGTAAAAAACATAAGAAACAAGAGCATAAAGAGAAAAATAGAGGCAGCATCAGCCAGATTGACTAGGTAGCAGCTTCAGGCAAAAGAAACCTGTCAGCCTCTTCATCATTGTGCTAAAAAGAGAATTCACACAGACAGCTTTCCTTGTGGCAGAGCTTGAAACAAGCTAAACCAAAAGGAGAAATCACTACATTAATTATAGGAATAAGGATAGTAAGGGTTTTGTAGGGCGTTTTTCTCCCTCCAATTTTCACCCTTCATGATTTGGGAAGTTTTAGAGTTGGTGTTTTGGGGTTTTTTAAAACATTTTTGCCCTTAAAAGTATCTTAGGAGTGGAATTCCTATTTTGCTTCCATATCAAGAATCCAAATATCTGGCAAAATTCACTTCCAACTCATTCCTGCCCTTCTACTGTGTGACCAGCAGAAAGTCAGAATTCCTTACAGACTTCGTGCAAATGAAGGGGCCCATATGAATCCCATGTGAGGGAGAAGTTACAGTGCTATTCCACACTTCACTGGACAACAGAAAGTTCATGAGGTGAACACAAGACACAAATCAATTTTTTTTCCAGTTCTGATGGAACCACTTGTCTGATCTGCCCCTGACAGGGAAACACATTCTGGTGGATGCCTAGTGTAGGGCTCACTGAGTACTGGCAACAAAAACTTGCTAAGGCATTGACTCATAGCTGCAGTCTTAGTGGGATGGATAAAATATCCAAACATTAAATCAAGTGCAGAATGATATAAGGCTGGTAATATAGGATAGGACAGTTAGAAGTCAAAGATATAGATGCAATGTGATAGTGATAGGCATGTTTTGCTGTTTTTACTGTATCACAGAAGAGGATAAAACCTTGCTAATGACTAACACAGGGTAAGTGATATTATTGTTTTGCCAGTCACCTTTTCACTGATACATGCCCCATAACTCCCATCCTGATAACTGTTTAGGCTAAGTGTGTTTGAACTGTGCTTCTCTCCAATGAACCTTAGCCACTGTAGAAAATCTATGGTCATTCCTCAAGTCAGGGTGCTGAGATCTCTGCTGGCATCATGATGTTCAAGGCCTTGGGAGTTATTGATTTATTGGTGTAAGAAGAGCAAAAAGGAGAATGACACTGAGTCTAGTGATCACTGACAACCTGGCAATGCCAACTGATGATTCAGTTAATAGAAAATCACCCTCTTCACAGAGTTACAGCTTTCAATGGAAGAGAGGAAATCTCCTTCCCACTGTTTAACAATCCCTTCAGAAACTGATGAATTATGGGCACAGAAATTAAGAAAAGAAATCCATAAGGGTTTTAAAAACAGGTAAGGGTAATTTGGCAAAGAAATAACTAATTGTCACAAACTTTTATTTCAAAAATAGCAAGAGGAAAAAGCCAACATAAGCTGCTGCAGATAATGGGGACAGTTTTGTCAAAGGTTGCTTTAGTCAGTGTTAGTAGAGTACACCAGGAAAAGGGGAGATATTAGACAAAACATTTCAAGTTATGGAGAACTGGAAATCTCAGTCTCTGCTAAGACAGGAAGCTACCCACATATAATGAATTATAAGGGCAGGAATAGAACAAGAGGCTAGAATAGGCTGTTGAAAATTTAATGCAACACAGAGCACCATCCTATTAACATAACATCCAACATGTAGATGGAGTGGAAAAAAGACACCTAGCGAAAAAGTGAGATCATGAATGACAGGGCAAAAAGTCTTTTGTAAGTCTTGATATCCTAAGGGTGTTCTGCAACAGAAGACAGGGGAAAATGCTTAACTTCTCTTCATAATATTGGTGTGAAGCTTTATTTGCCTCTGGAGAGAAGAGGTTGGTTTTAAGAAAGGACATTGAAAGGCTTATCAAAGGCAAAACTATCAACATGCATAAATTGATGTAGGAGACCTCTTCAGACTATGATTCTTTGTTAATTCTGTTCAGAATTTAATGATTGAGCAAATCAGATTATCTTTCGGTTACTCATACATCTTAGTGGAAAACAGTTTCCACAGCACTTTCAACCTGGAAGGCTGAAAAAACAGTGAGTCTTTGAAGTCGAATAGAGCCTGGACCCATAATACAACAACATTGCTTCTGTTGTCCGACTTGCAGCTACATCACCACTACTGCCAGCTTAGGGGGCAACATGTGAGTTGTCAGGGTGAGAAAGAAATGTGCCATAAAAAGAAAAGCATACGGATCAGCATAAGCAGTTTTACATTTGTTTCCGAACTCTTCTGGTTATTCACTTAGCAGATGGGAAATGCTTTTATACATCTAGATACAAAAGAAATTCTGCTTCTGAATAAGGCAGTCCTGAGACAAACATGCCCTTTGCAGCAGTAACTTTCACCTGGGAGTATATTTGGCAACCACAGCACCTGCTTTTTCCTCAGTTGATGCAAAATACCTAGCCCGATTGCTCCCTTTTAAATGTTATCTCTAAAACCCATGCGACTACCTAGTAATTAAAAATAGAGAAAGTTGGTGACAGAAGAAATGAGAAAGGAGGGAAAAAAAAAAGGAGAAAATATAAGTAGAAGAGAATAGAGAGAGCAAATAAAAATAACAAAAGCTGTCATTTTCCCCTTCTTTGGAGCATTTTTGTCTCCTTTCAATTTTGGTTAATGATATGGAAACATTTCCTGTCTCTCCTCAATTTCAACATTATTATTTGAATCACAAAGAGAATACACTTTATCATTACATGGAAATATTCACTGTCCTGTAGTTAAGGTTGCAGTCAGCTCCCATTTTAAAGCTCTATTCAGCAGTCTTACAAACGTGGCAAGGAAAATTGATCTAGCATGAAAATAACTATGTATACTGTCAAGGCTCAGGAGAGCATCTCCAAAAAGTCTAAAGAAGAAGTATCAAATGACTTTGAGGTGGGCATCTCACTCTTACCGGAAAGGAGAGACACATAAGCAATTACCTTCAAGATATGCATGATGTTGCTGCAGTCGACAAAACCAGAGAGAAACTCTTAAAGAAATTGTCTCCTAAAGCCCTAAAGTCAATGTTAAGTTGAAGACACCAATCCTTTCCTAGCTGGTAACAAGAAAGCCACATGCTCAAAACTCTAAACCATATGTAACAGGTAGGGGAAAAGTCAAACCTGGGATGACTTGACAGAATTCCAGCAGATCTATCACAGGTGAAGCTGCAGGAGTACTATTAGTCTCAGAGGTAATCTAAATACAATGTCAGTTATAAGATTTCTACATATCTCTGTCATTAGATGACTAGATGGATAGATCTGCATTGCAGCCATTTCTCATGGGTCATTGACCTTACTCCCCCATTCCTCTTGTGGGGGGAACACGTCAAATTACTGGAGTAATTTTGCCCAAGTGTCAGCTGAATTGCACAGAATCACATTAATTGCCAAGACTGGAAAAGATCTTTAAGATCAAGTCTAATCATTAACCTAACAGTGACAACTCCTTGACTAAACCATATCCTTAACCATGTCTACAAGACTCTTAAATACCTCCAGGGAATGGTATGAATTCCCATCTCAAACTATTTTGGTGTTCAGATGCTGTTACTCTACATGCAAGTCTACTTTTTCAGTTTCTGTAGGATCTGAAATATATGTCTGTGATATATGACTGTCTAAGGGCTTATATAACCTCTTGCTTACAGATACACCAAATTCTCCAAAAAGTGGGGCTGTTTAGCACAGCCACACACCACTCAGGGATGAGTTTAAAGCTTAATCAGAAACAAAGCAGAACCAGGCTTTAAACCACCCAGACAGAAAAAGCAGCAAACACCAAACTGTAGAATAATCAACTTGTAGGACACCTAATCTACAATAGCCTAATTAACTCTGAAAATCAGAACAGGGTCAATTGGTTGAACCATCCCAGGCTGCAGTTCAACTTGCAAAGGAGACAGAGCACTCTGCACTGCCTCACCCTGTGTGTGCTCACTCTGACCTGGCACTATGCAAAACCCGTAACACCTACATATTGAGGAGACAAATTCAGGTAGCAGACTCTGCAGTGAAAAGCACAGGGACCACCACACTGTCTGAATTCATGAGGATGAAAGCTATGGGTCCACATCTGTTCCCAGGCAACCCAGATGTAGCAGCTTGCCCAAGTTTCTCACCTGTTTTGCAAAAAAGCCACCCAAAAAAGCATTCATTTCTTTAAGAGCTCATATCAAGATAAATTCTGCCACATCTTCCATCTGCTTTCTCCACTCACTCTCTACTGGATTAAGTCCCAGCAATTTACCTCATCTGAGCTCATCAAGACACTAGGTACTTGGTTCTAACACTGATAGCAACATTTAAATGGCATGTTGCTGTAAAGCTACTATTAATAAATTGATCTTTAAAAGGAATATTGACTTAAAAAAAAAAATACTATAACATCTATTTGCTCAAATTGATGGCCCTTGTTTCTAAAGGCGACCATCTATTCTAACCAATGTAAATTTACCTTTGTCTATAAATTTTCCTAGAAGACTTTTTTTATAGATGTAGAGAATGAACTTGATTATTTACACCTGGGGATGATTAATACATTATGCTAATCTGATAGGAACAAAGAATTTCTGTTCTGTGTTCATAATGCCTGGAACAATAAAATCGTGGGCTATCAGTCCCAAGAATTTTCACAAAATTTTGCAGAAGTGACCTCTCCTCCATTTAATGAATGTAGAAGTTACTGCTGAACTTCCTGCATTTTTTATGGAGCACACTTTCCCTGAAATATCAGCTGAGAGTACTCTAGCTGCTCAGCCACACTAAAGTGGTGGCAGCTCCAGTACTGCTCAGAAGTGTCCCACGGACTGCTGAGGGACCTTTGGTTGCTTGACAGTGCACCAGAGTTGGGCACCGGCTTGACAGGACTTTTCCAGTACAAAGCTGAATCCCACTTGAATCCTAAGTCACTTGAGGGAACACAAGTTTCTTAGTACACTCTGAAAACTGATGGAAACAGAATAGGTCAAGTACGGGTTGGAATGGCCTTCCTCTTACAATCTTTTAAATTTGGTGTCAACTGAAATATTTTCCCCACTATTGTACACCTTAATACCTACTGCCTGTAACTTCAGAATATAAATGATGCTTTCATCCTCTGCTCTGATTGTTTTAGATCTTTCCAAGGAGTTACTGAAAGAAAAGCATACACAGGCAAATGCTGAAGATCACAGAAGACCAGAAATCTCTAGGAATTCATTTTGTTCAATACACAAGATTAATACACAAGATTAATATCATTATTACCTCATAAAGGCATAAAATATTCACAAGCTACTGTGACCTGAACTAGCAATTAACTAGTTATTTGAAACAATGAGAGAATGCGATTAAAATGCTAAGTGCTTAGCACTCCATACAGGAGTATCCCACTTAGAAATACAATGTTAATTATGCAAACAGAAATATGTCTGGTGTTTTAAAAGCATGTTATAAGAAAAAAAAAAATCTGCTGTGCTAAGTTTTCTCAGCTATATTAATTTGTCCATGGTTTCTTAGGCTAGATAGTGAGCAAATAAACAAGATTTACCTTTTGCTATGTTTTACAAAGTAAATATTACCTTCAGAACTTAATTCTGTGATGTAGCAGCCAGATCACGTCACATATAGGGCACAAGTACATGCATACTCTGACGGTCACACAGTGAAGACTGAATTAAAACCTTAAACAAGCTTTTTGATGTTTTGAAAGCAAGTATTCACTGTAGGTTTATGCTGGAAAAAAAAAAGTACCAGTGAGGATAAATTGCTTCTCTTGCTTCTAAGTTACAGAAATGAATGGAGAGAGAGAATTTTCAAGTGCGATTGCTATCTATCAATCAGGGAAGGCACTATGACTGAAAGATTAGATTATATAATTACTGAATTAATACCTTTATCCTAAACAAAAAACTGGTGAGTCTTCAGTTACTGTAAAATTGTCAGATTCTTTACAAAGCCTGTGGGCAGTTCCCTCTGCAATTGTCTATACAACCACTTTGCATCACACATTTGACTTGTCTGAGGCAATTTCATGGCTTTTACACAAAAATAACACAACTGGTGAGCTAGACTCTGTCTTTATTATCAGATTGCTGTGGTAGGGAGCAAAGAGGTGAATTGCCTCAGGGGCAGTTGCTGCAGATGTATTTCCTACAGAGAACAGAGTTTAGCAGGATATTTCTGTGGTCCTGGAATGACCTGTGAGTTTCAAGTCTGGACTCATGAAAGGGGATCAAGATATGGTACATTTCCTTTCTGTACACAGAATGGTTGCTTCAGGCTATGACAGCCTCCTTGACACAAAAGGAAGTAGCTTCTGGTAAAAAGAAACTCACCTAACAGAGGCAAACATGAACTGGGACAGGCTTTACCTTGCTCTTAGCACCACAAAGAAATGGAAGTCATCCAAAATGTTTCTATTTGCACTCGTGCTAGGGCCATGCTTCTGTCACTCAACTGGAAAGGGCAAAGATAGTTGAATCACAAGAAAAGACTGTTTAAGAGCATCAAGGAAAGATTTTCTCTCTCCCTCTACAACTACCTGAAAGAAAGTTGAAGTGAGGAGGTGGTTGGTCTCTTTTCCCTAGTAACAAGTGACAGTGTGAAAGGAAATTGCCTCAAGTTGACCCAGGGGAAGTTTAGATAGGTTATAAGAAGAAACTTCTTAACTAAAAGGGATATCATACTGGAATAGGTTCCCCAGGGAGGTGATTGATCTGAATCCCTAGAGGTGTTTTGAAGACACAGTGGTGTGGTGCTGAGGGACACGGTTTAGCATCAGATGTGATAGAGTTAGATAAAGGTTGGATTCAATCTTAAAGGTCTTCCCCAATCAAAACAATTATACAAATTTAAAGTGAACACTTGAGTCTCTGCCTAGTGCCAAGTAGACCAAACAGCATGAGTTCTGTGGCAAAGTGGATCCAAACACATTAATGCACTCTAAATCAGTCAGGATATAGAATTATGAATACTGTGCCAGGATAACATTAAAGCCTACTTTCTAGCGATAATAATAATTATGTTAAGTATATGAAAATGCAAAAGAAAAAGGATGAAAATTTGTTTCCAATTTAGCAGTGATCAATGACTACAAATAATGGGATCAGCTCTTTGTAGAACAAACATGCAGAGCTTTTTCCACAGACAGAAAGAGCAAGACTTCTACAAGTTACAGAAAACATGTTCCAATTTAACTTCAATGCATCATAAAGAACTCACAAAAATGCAGTCATCCTTGAGATAAAATGTCTGAATGATCCTTTTATACTCTGTGTTCTTAGTTGTATCCCACAATCCCTGTAGTGCAGACCAGTCATCTGCAATGGTGCTTTGCAAAAAAATTACAAATACGATGAAAACCATAACATCACAAATAAGAAGCTGTCTGTAGTAACTCGTATTCATACAAGCTCTATGGCTTTTTTTTCCCCCCATTCATTAATGAATCAAAAAATTTGATCCTTTTTTTCTTTTCCACCCTTTCTTCTTCCCTCAGTTTAAAATTATTGGCTACTGTTCATCTATGGGAAACCACACAGAGTAAGTATGTGCACATACAGCCAGTTTGTGTTGCCTGTAATAGAGAGAGTAAATTCTCCTCACTGAAAATTTCCCAATAAATAGAAAGGTCCAAAAATACATCTCCAAAGGTAATGATGCTATCATCAGACTTGGGAATTACATACCTCTATGAAGTATATTAGATGTTGTGCCTCACACTACCCATATACTTTCTTATCCCAAATGTAGATACTGAAAATGTCATTTGTTCCGAGCGAAATGGTTTAGTAGGATGTGAAGATGGTGCTATAAAATATGCACTTCATTATTATTAGCACTGTTTATAGATATTGAGATGAAGAACAAGATAACAAGCTGTGTTTGTGCATTTCAATACAGTTTTAAATCAATCAGCCTGCACAAGATCTGACAGAAGTTTGTTTTTGTAAGAAAACAGCATGATTGCTTAGCTATATATCTGGTACAGTAAAGAAAAAAAGAACTAGTAGAATTTCAAGCCTGAATAAAAGATTGAAAGTTGATTTATAAAAAACAAGATTAAAGAAATTCTGGACTGGACAAATGTTTGTTTATCAGAGGCTACCTAATTAGGGATATCCATACAGTAAAAAATATAGCAAGATGGCAATAATTAAATATTGTCAGGTTCAACAGCTAGAAATTCTTGCTAAATAGGATGTTTGTGGTTGAAATGAAATGTTTATGAAACAGTCATAGTAAGATAACAAACAGGTGCAAGACCCAACCACATCCTATTTTAATATTTCAGATAATGTTACTTCAAGATACTGCACTTTATACAGGCAATGAAGTTCGTAAATTAATCCTTTAGATGACATTATCACCATCTACTTAGCCAACCCTTAGTATTCAGCTATTCACTTTGTATCTTGCAGCACTAAAGTATTTCAGTTTTAGTTCCTTTATTTAATGCATTCTAGTCAGGAAACTTTTATCACTTAACTATCAATATATTGCTGGCTTTGTTTTTAAAGCAACTCTTGTTTCTCATTAAACCCAGTTCAATATCAGAGGCAGCTCTATCACAGAAGCTGATACAATTTCTCTAGTTTCCCTTACACAATCTGTTTCAAATGTACTGTTTTATACTCTGAAAGACAAACTGTTCCATGTCTCTTCCTACAGGAATTTCATTCTTTATCACTCTCACCACTGTTTTAATCCCTGTAACCTTCTGAAAGGGCATTTAATGCAAAAGCTAGAAAAATGCATTTAGGTAGTCCCTAGGTATTTGATAGGAAGGAAGGTATTTGATAGGAAGGAAGGTATTTGATAATAGCCAATGCTATTGTATATATTGTGTATATATATATATATGTATTGTGTATAGGCAGTTGTTGGAGTTTTAATAAATACTCTTTCACTGGTTTACTTAATTTTTAAATTTTTTTTGTGATTTTTTTTCTTTTTATACAGCAAGATACAAAAATTATCTCAGTTCCTCTGAGTCTATTTAATGTTGGTTAATAATTAGTAAATATTCTACAACTCTGTTTCACCAATATACTCTGATGTCCTCAAGCAGAAATCCCTGATACCTGCTTCAAAAGAACGGCCAAAAACCAACCTTAACAAGAAGAAAGGAAGGAAGGAAAGGAAGGAAAGGAAGGAAAGGAAGGAAAGAAAGGAAAGAAAGGAAAGAAAGGAAAGAAAGGAAAGAAAGGAAAGAAAGGAAAGAAAGGAAAGAAAGGAAAGAAAGGAAAGAAAGGAAAGAAAGGAAGAAACTACTTTGTAGCTATTCAGTGAAATACTGCAAGCTTTCAGTCTTTATTACAAGCTTTTTATCCCACTTCATCAACTAGGAAGTTCCACACTACCATATTATGGTATAAGGTGTTTCTTACCTGACACAATAATTCATAAAAATAAGAATTTTTTATGGCTACTACCTGCCATTTCTACTTACTGCTGTTTTCAGTACTTGGCATTTAATTTTTTATGAATACCTTAGTGAGCTGACCTTCATATCATTATTTAAATTTTGTAGAGAAATAATTCCAGATTGCCTATAATTTTTCAGAGTATGATACAAACACAAAGGGCAGTCAGCTCTGGATTAACTTAAATAAATAAAAAAATCTGAAGTTGTGAGGTGAGGCACAGGGAAAGGAAGTAGTAAGGAGAACTGTAACAGGTCTTGGCAAATTTCACTGTCCCATGTTACTGATTCTCCTGCAGGTGCTACAAGGAGTGATGACATTCAGAACTTTGTTTGCCCACTGCCATACAGTGCAGTGAGCTCTATCAGTTACAATGAGCAAGCAGAGACAACCCAGCCACACGGCACGTGACTCTGTGAGCTCCTTCCTCCATCCCTTCTACATAACCATGGAAGCACGTTCTGATTAACACCAGGGAATTCAAATGGCTGCTGTTCAATACAGGTTGTCAATTTAATGATGCTACATGGTGGGCTGTTTGTGCAGATGACTGGTTTTAGACAAAAATAACCCATATTCTGCTTTTAAATTCAGAGATGGTGTTTCCTAGAAATAGTCATTCTGCAAAGGCAATCACTTACTTTGTTCACAAAAAAATACTTTAAAAAATGTTTTTAAATGTCTTTTTTTTTTCTCCCTTATACAATTTCTGTTCAACTTGTGCAATAGCAAAATTGTAAGACTTCATTTTAAATAACTGAGTCAGAGTAGTATGGGATGAAACTCTATGGGGGATGAAAGCATTCTTCACTTTCATCTGATTCCTAAAACCTGAAGCACAAAATGATTTCAGATGACAGGCTTTCAAGTGAACATGAGAAAGGAGAATGAAACATTGCCTGAAGAAAATCAGAAATCTTTGTGAGGAAGTCCAACCACTGCTATGCTTAATAAGAGATATAACTCAATCAGTAGCAGAAGAAAGAATGAAGCAGCACATATAGTATGTGGTTTGGTTGGATATGGTGGTACTTAATTGCATCCTGTGGAAAACAATAGTAAAAATTCCCTTGATTTTCTGGCAGTAGAACAGACATGTGTCTGCAGCAGAAACAAAATGGATGATTTTGTTCTATATCATAACCAAGACACAAAGATAGTGGGTTTGTTGTAGTAGGGTGGGGTTTGTGCTTGATTTTTTGTTTGTTTTTTTCATTTAGGTTTTTTGTTTGCTTGGTTGTGCTTTAAGGGTGTTGGGGGGAGCTGTGTGTGTGTGGTTTTTCTAGCTGGCTTTTTAAAAACCTGCCTTCTGTGTCATTGGCCTTTGTTTGTACTCATTTCTCTGATCTCCCTCCCCCTCCAAAAAAACCCCAAAAAAACCCAAAACAAACAAACAAACAAAAAAAAAAAAAAGCAGAGTGGGAACAAGATTAAGTCTTGGGTAACTAGAAGCACAACAGAATCTGAATGAGTTGTCAGCATATTCCAGTTTCCAGCACTTCACTATTTCAGGTACTTTTGGATTATGAATCACTATTGATCTGATCTTGGTGCAGAGTTAGAAGTAACTTGGTCAAAAGCATCTTCTATTTTTTTGTTATTAAAGAAGGCAATTCCAAGCTAAGTTTTAAGAGATTGCAATTTAACCTCACTTAGGAAAGGGCACATGCAGAAGAAACAGACCATTCCTGTTGTGCCTTGGGTCTTTATCTTAACCAATAATATATTAACCAATCTACAAAGCAGCAAATGATTTGGTGCACAACTAACAAAGTATGAGATACCCTGTACCTACAGCAGATGTATTCCTTTAAATAAGTTTGTATCAGTAGCATGACATGCAATGTGTAGATCGCCGTTACCATTAATGGTGATCAGCAAACCACCATTTGTTACATGGTAAGATGTCCTGAGGCTCTGAAAACTTCCTACTAAAGGACAGCCATCAGTAAAGCACCTAGCCATTCTCACCCCACTTGAACCAGGGCTAGCAGGAACCCTAACAAGCATGCACAAGTCCAGTATCTACTCACAGACTGGATGCCACCAGCACGACAAGTGTTGCTTGTGCAACAATGATATTACCTCTGATAGCAGTGCTGAGCTTTAGCTGCTTTTCCCCTGTTTCTTAAGTCCAGATGTGGTATCATCTCTTTTGAGGTAGATGATACTTTTCATGATTGACACTAGGGAGTCAGCAACTCAAGGCTAAATAGTTTGGCAATCTGAATGTTCTTAATTTGAAAATACTGGTATTATTCACACATTTAATCAAGCAATTCAATCACACAGCTAGTATCTTTCAAAGCCATCCTAGAAAACAGCCACAAATGCTGGAAAGAGAAGGAAAAAATACATTAAAATAATATATACTGGTAAGGGACAACTAATTTATTTCAGATATCTTTTCTCATATAATCCTTATGTAGCTCAAAATTAATAGGATTACATTCTGCACAGAGCATACCTATTTCATCTATTAACTACTTAATAAAATCAGACAATCACAAAATCATTAAGGTTGGAAAATACCTCCAAGATCCAGTCCAACTGTTGACATAACACTGGCTAAGTATGTCACTAAACGATGACCCTGAGCACCACATCTACACACCTTTTGAACAACTCCAAGGAATGGTGACACCACCACTTCTCTGAGCAGCCTGTTCCAATGCTTAACAACAGTCAGTCAAGAATTTTTTTCCTAATACCCAATCAAAACCTTCCCTGGTGCAAATTGAGGCATTTCCTCTCATCCTATCATTTGTTACTAGGGAGAGGAGACCAATACCCATCTTGTCAAGACCTCTTCTCAGGCAGCTGTAGAGAGCGAGCAGGTCTCCCCTCTGCCTCTTTTTCTCCAGGCTAACCAATCCCTGTTCCCTCAGCTTCTCAACAGGACCTGTACCCCAGGCCCTTTACCAACTTCCTGGCCCTTCTTAGGACCTCTCCTAGCACCTCAATATCTTCCTTGTAGGGAGAAGCCCAAAACTGAACACAAGACTCAAGGCATAGCCTCACCAGTGCCGAGTACAGTGAAAGAATCTCAAGTCCTGACGGCCACACTTTTTCTGATACAAGCCAGGATGTTGTTGGCCCTCTTGACCAGCTGAGTACACTGCTGGCTCGCATTCAGCTGGCTGTTGACCAACACTCTGAGGTCTTTTTCCTTCAGACATCTTTCCAGCCACTCAGCCCCTAGCTTGCAGCACTGCACAGGGTTGTTGTGACCAAAGCGTAAAACCTAGAACTTGATATTGTTGAACCTCATACAAATGGCCTCAACCTACCAGTTGGTCCAGATTCCTCTACAGAGCCTTCCAACTCTCAAGCAGATCAACAATCCTACCCAACTTGGTGTCATCTGCAAACTTACTGAGGATGCATTCAATCCTCACATCTGGATCATCAATAAAGATATTGAACAGAACTGACCCAAATACTGAGCCGTGGGAAACCTTACTAGTGACCAGTCATCAACTGAATTTAGATCCACTCACCACAACTCTCTGAGCTCAAACAGTTAGCCATTCTTCTACTCAGTGCACAGTACATTTATCAAAGCTGTGAGCAGCCAGCTTCTCTGGGAGAATGCCATAAGAGACAGTGCTAAAATGTCTACATTTAGCACGTATCTGAAACTAAATCACTGCAGTTATTCTATCACTCAATAACCTCTCCTTGCTAAATAAAGAGGATCAGGAAGAGGAGGGAAGACCCACAGGCTGAAATTAAAACACATCTAATGAAATAGCCAAATAGATACCAATGTCAATATAAAGTATTTAAATTATACTATTTAAATACTTTAAGTATTTAAATATTATTAAGTATTTAAATTTATATATATAAATATATATATTTTTATATATATATATATATATAAATTATATATATAAAGGTGCAGCACTCACACTAAACAGGAAGGCAGTCCTCAAGAGCAGAAGAAGGAAGAAGAGTAGAGTGAGCAGTCCAAACACAAAGCTGCCTCTTCTCAGACTTCTCCCTTAATGCTGAGTGTGGTGGTCATGGTCTGGGATACATCTGTGAGCCAACTGCAGTCAGCCGTGCTGGCTGACTCAGTCACGCTAATGGCCTGCAGCACAAGGCTGGCCTGGGATTCTGTCTCAGCAAAACCAGGACATTAAAGCTTTACTGAAATCCAGGTAAACAACAGCCACAGCCTTCTGCTCACCCACTAAACAGGTCACCTGGTCATAGAAGGAGATCAGGTTAGTCAAGCAGACCTGTCTGTGTGGATCTATATAAAGAAAAATAAACCTCCTAGGAGCTTACACAGTACCATGCAGAACCATACAGACAGGTTAACTGAACCGTTTTAAGTATGAGAATGTATGAGTGTGGATTTGCAGCTACCCAGTTGAATTTTCTAAATTTTCATAAAGATTTGCACAAATCAATCTGAAAAGCACACTACACTCAAACATCCATGCCAACTCATTCTGCTCTCCATGTCTCCACAGTTTCCTTACTGGTACATGGGTATTCCACAAACAAATTCTGGCAGAAAACAAAGCACACTAATGCTGAAGAGAATACTTATGTTGATTTTGATAGGCTTGATGTCATAGAATAGAGTAGTATCACAGAACAGAATCATAAAATAGTTTGAGTTGGAAGGGACCTTAAAGATCATCTAGTTCCAACCTGCCTGACATGAGCAGTGACACCTCCTACTAGACCATGTTGCTCAAATTCTCATCCAGTCTGGTCTTAAAACTTCCAGGGATGAGGCACCCAGAACTTCTCTGGGCAACCTGTTGCAGTGTCTCACTATCTATCACTATAAAGCAGAAATATTTTGGACATTAGAAGTCTCACCAATAATGCAGTATATGAAGGATCTGAACTTCACACCTTAGCACTAGAGAAAGTAAATGGCCAAGTGTTTCAAGCTAAAGATGAAATTCATCTTAGTCAAGCTAGAGCACACATCTTAATAGAGCACATAGCTAACAATGGAATATCTATCAGATAGACTCAAGACTGGTTCCCTGGAGTTGTCAGATTTACAGCATTATGCTCAGACAAAACAACACAGAACTGAGAGCAAAGATGGGTTCTGAAATTACTCTAAGATCTCATCGGCAATACCAGAGCCTGGCATACTCTTTGTGAAGAGTGGCCTTAATGCTGAATTAGAAGTGATAGTTGGGTGATGGAAAGAACATTGGGAATACACAATCACAGAAACTAAGCACTAATTGTACTGAGTTTCCAAGCTTGCTCTGGCAACTGTTTTCCCTCAAAATTAAATATACCAAAGAAATCCCAGAGACTCGTTAGATGGCAGAACAACAACACAGAACAAGGATCTCCTACTAATGAAAGATTCAGATCACCTGCCTAAAATGTAAGAACAAACTAGGCCATACATATCAACAACAGCCACAATAATCACATTACTATGTGACCCTTCAAGAAAAATTTAGAACAAACTAAAAAGCAGACTTAAAGGCACTGTCAAAACCAGTGGAAGCTGGTGTGAAGAACAGTGTAGAGCAATCAGTACTGATTTAAGCTTAGCTGCAGGAGATACAGCTGGATATCCATGCAGATAAATATCAAAAGGATAAGCAAAGAAATGTGGCCATTTGTAAAGAAAAAAAAAATCACCAAAAGGAAAACCTGGAATTGGAAGACCACTGAAATATTAGAATAGGAAAAATAACAGCACACTGAAAAGACTAAGCTGTACTGGTGTGGCACTATTATCACAACACCAAACCTGGTTGATAAATAGCAGAGCAGGCATTGTTCCGAATCAGCCACACCAGGAAAATCATGTCAAGCCTGTGGAGAAAGTAAAAAAAAAAGAGTAAGTAGCTATAGGAATTATCAATCTCAACAGACATGTATTGGATGAAAGGAAAAGCTCGATAGAAATCAAAGCTATACAAAACATTTGGATTTTTTTTTTAACATAAACTTAAATTCTCTAACATTATATCACTGTTATCATGCAGCTGAAGAACTAACATGAAAGATTAATCAACATATGAAACTAACTACAAATTTCTAGGAGATCTGGGTGCTGGATAGGAGGGCTTTGCCTTTCAACCAAGAGAAATGAGAAATTACCAAGCAAGTTTTCTGCATCAGAAATCAGGACTGGAATTATTCAAGGCATATATACTGGATGCTTGACTCAAAAAGTCTCCCTCAGTGAACCTGGTGAATGGAAACCAGCGGATGCCAAGTGATACAAACACAAGAGAAACTAAGAACAGCAATTAGCAGTGATGGCCTAGCACAACAATAAATCTCTGCTCTGGAGAGAAGGTAGGAGTGGCAGCAAATGGTCCAGAGGAACAGGAAGGACTCATGTGCCAGTGCTGCCACTGAGCAGGCTTATCACAGTCAGTAATTACCTGCCACCATTCAGGCAGCAACCTTCATGTCCATCATGGTTTATACAACACAAAAGACTACTGAGAAACAACTAGCTTGTGTTTGTGGCTCAAAATTGTGACAACATTTCATTGACTTTTTTTTTAATGTTTCATATGAAAAGCAACATGACAAGTTCAATCAAGATGCAGCTATCAGATCAGAGCATGCTTCACTACAAGCACTGGCATTACCTGACATTCTTTTTCTGACCCAGTGTAATTGTCACAATCTGTAGCCTGTCATGAAATAATGTTTCAAACAAATGTGTTTGTAAACAAGAGACTTGATGGTTCACCCTTATTCAGAGAGTTTATGTGCTCAAAAATCTCCTTAAACAGGAAAACAAGTTTGGGTTGTAACTGACAAATTAAGTCCAAATCTCACCTTGACTGCTCAGCTTCTGGATGCAGCAAATTAGCATCAGACTAAATAACATGAAGTTCTCCCACACAGAGGTTTGAGTATCCAACAATCAGGCAATCAGGCCCAGTTAGCATGGGATCATGAAAGGTAATAAAACTGATTTCATTCCATGACAAGATGACCTGCTTAGTGGATGAGTGGAAGGCTGTAGAAGTTGTAGAAGAAGGAGAGGGAGAAGGAAGGAAGGGGAAGAAAGGGAAGGGGGGTAAGGAAAGGGGAAGGGGGGGGGGGAAGGGAAGAATGAAATAAAAGAGTAAAAGAAGGAAAAAAGAAAAAGAAAAGAAAAGAAAAGAAAAGAAAAGAAAAGAAAAGAAAAGAAAAGAAAAGAAAAGAAAAGAAAAGAAAAGAAAAGAAAAGAAAAGAAAAGAAAAGAAAAGAAAAGAAAAGAAAAGAAAAGAAAAGAAAAGAAAAGAAAAGAAAAGAAAAGAAAAGAAAAGAAAAGAAAAGAAAAGAAAAGAAAAGAAAAGAAAAGAAAAGAAAAGCAAAGAAAAGCAAAGAAAAGCAAAGAAAAGCAAAGAAAAGCAAAGAGAAAAGAAAAGAGAAAAGAGAATATGAAAAATTTCACAGCACGTTACAAAAACTAAAATACTACTAGAGTAGTAGTACTGTAAGTATCTTTGTTGTTCAACAGAAAGCATTTCCCTTCTTTTTGCCTTTACTTAGGTCTATCATATACTATATCCTTCACTTAAGGCATTTATATAAAGACACTTGCAGTAGGGTAATGAAATATTAGAACTGTTACAAATGTTTTGATTAAAAGATCATCTATTTGCCTGACTGTTTCAAAATATGGAACACAAGCAGGACATGTAATTTCCACAAAGATTATTTATTTTAATGTTTTGCAGTGGCAGCCAAGAGTCTCACCTTGCTTACTACAATTAATCAGTCAGTCAGTCATAGTTAGAAATTTCCTGGTGATCAGCATCCATCCAGGCTGACAGGCTGAAAGGGGTTGAGAGGCTCAAGGTTTTTGAAAAAAGAAAAAAAAACTCTGTAGTTGGTTGTTAAACTAAACCCAATAGAGGGTTACCTCTAGGTTCAAATATACTTATGTTAGGCCCTGGAGGATGACATAAAGATTGTTGTCCTTTCTAACAGCTATATATTTACCATGGTAACTCAAAACATTGTTATAAATATGAAAGGTTGATTGGTTTTTTTAATGTCATATTTACTCAGTCACAGCTTTGGCAATCAGTTATGCATGTTAATTGTAGTCCATGCAGTAGAGTCTTTTCTTCAATATTCAGTAAGTCTGTTTTCAATTCCATTAGAAACACCTTGGGTTTTGTATAAGAAACAGTCCAAATGGGAATTATTATTCCATACTCTCTATGTCATTTATTATACTGTATAATGTACCACTTTCTATATTCACTGCTAGCCTTTAGACCATTTTGGCATTTAGACCAATTTTTTGCTAGTACATTGCAACCAAATATCTCAATACCAAAACTCTGAAGCAGGTTCAGTATTAAAGTGTGAGGAGACAGAATATGAGCTAAATAGCTTCACTCCTGGATTCACTTATACCACACAAGAATGAGTGTTATTTCCATTGTAGAGTAGTGATTATAGTACACAGCAAAGATGCCAGAGACAGAGGTCACTACCCTCATCAGAAAAATATGTGAGAAGTATTGTCCAGTTGATTAAGTCCCAATAAAAGTTGCAAATTGCAAGTTCTACCTTTGAAAGGTCATCAAGATGTATTATAAGGATTCTGAATGAATCCTCATGATGCATAATTAAGCAATCAAACACATTGTATTATCCATTTCCATAAATTACCATCTGAATCAGAATGGTGTGCTCAGTCAGTGTGTCACAGAGGAAGACCGAAGATCAGGAAAGCCACTAACTGACTTCACTTAGTCAGTTATCCTTCACTTTTCTCAAGGCAGCCCTTTCTGTAACATTAATATGACATTAACATTGGTGGAGTCACTTTTTCACTTATTCTAGCTGATCAAAAATATTCTGTTACATGTCATAGCCTGTCAGTGGAATTTGCTCCTGTTCCAGTCTTACGTGCTGAGGTTTTTCTACACTCATATTTTGGGTTACTCTGGGGGGGGAAAGAGGCTGAAGCAATTTCTACCACAGCTTTACTGCTGCTGAAGCAGTTTCCAACATAGCTTTATTGCCTTTTTTTTTCCCCCCCAATTCTTACTTGCAGTTTCTTACAGGCAGTTTCATTTACAAATACAAAACTTTGGTAATGAGTCATCATTAGACATTACTTTTAGGTCAGTTTTTTTACTCAGAACTGTAAGAAATGTTTATTATATGTAATTGTTATATTTCTGATGCTTGATTTTATTAAATTTCATTACCTTTTTTGCCTACAGAAGTTTCCCTTGTGTCACATTGTTCATGAAAGGAAAACTGGCATAATAGATGTGGAATGAAACCTTTGTCCACTCCCACTACAAAATAATTCTACATGTAATGTTAATAGTAATCATAGTGTGTTATCCACACAGCAACACTGAAACATAACCTGTCACATTTTTTTGATAGAAGCTACAGTTTTCTGCAATGTTTGTATGTTTCTTATTATTACATATATCATGTGACTATGATCATTTGAACAGAAATGAGAAGAAATGCTTGTAAATAACAATCATGTCTTCAAAGAAACTCTTAGAAAAAGAATATAATTTACTTTTAAAAAGATGAAGTGAGGTACTTGTTTTGAAATCACATACTTTTTCCTTCCTAATTCCTTGATAAAATGGTAATATGGGTTCTGGAGGGTCTCTTCTTCTTTAGTGGTAATTAATTTGAAGAGAGGGTATGTATATGCCTGTTTAGAAACAAGGACAGTGTCAGTTCAGCATCCCTAAGGCTTACAGACATCCTTCCATCTCTTTCATGGCAGCTCTAAATGTCAGCTGCAGAATTGTGTCCCACAACTTCTGCTTTACCTCACATTGTCTGACTCCAACCACGTTCTCCACCTACTGCACTCCCCACCCCAACGTGCTTGTTGCAATCAACTTCGTTTGTTGCAGGCAAGCTACTGAATAACTCCCAGTGGATAAATTTGGTTGGATTGTCTTCAGACAAGAACATCAGGACATTGTGTTTATTAAAGAAAACATGGGATGTTCATTAGTTGGTGAGCTGGTAAAGACAGCCCTCCAGTGAGAAGATACATTTTGCAGCCTATTCAAAGGATCAGTGCCCTTATGAGGTTGAGGTAGGTTTTGAACAGAAATGACCGTGAGAAAACTTTTGCTCTTGTGTCTCATATAGTAGATAGAAGTAAAAGTACTAAATTATGTAGTATAGGGGAAATGGAGCAATTATTTCATTTTAATTGGATATCCCTATTAGTTTTCTTCTAAAAAGACAGTAAAATGATACTACCAACACATATTTATGGAAGAAGTAGTAATAATAGAATAAAGCAATACAGTCATAATGAATTCCTTATTTACAAAATCCAAAACACATTCTGTATTTCTGGAGGAAAAAAGCTTCAAATACCTATGAAGTATCAGGCTCTCCTGTCATATCTGGTGGTAGAACAAATGACAAGAGATGCAAATTGAAAGAGATTCAGATTGAATGTAGGAAAACCTTTTAAATTGTGAGGAGAGCCATTCAGTGGAACAAGTTTCCCAGAGAGACTGTGAAGCCTCCAGAACTGGGAATTTACAAGATTCACCTGGATAAATCCCTGAGCAGCCTGATCACCCAGCATTGAGCTTCTAACTTGAATGTATATCAACATAAAGAATTTCTTGCAGAAGATGTGAAAATGCACACTAAGGTTTGTTTCCTGAGAAAGAAAACAAAAACAAAAACAAACAAACAAAAAACCCACAAAAAAAACCCAATGTTAATTCAATGAAAACATTTCTGATGTTTATTTCTGTTTTGCTCAGGAAGGGAAAGGAAAGGAATGGTATTTAATGAATACTGATTTGAAGCTCCTTGCAGCACAGTAGCCCTGGACCATTTAGGATACATCTTCGTTGTAGGTGAGGCAGAATTTAGGCCATCTGCAAACCTGAAAATAACTTCACTAACAATAAATTCTATGAAACTAGGTCAAAAACCTGAAAATCTCCTAAGCTGCACAGGAGGCAAGATTTGGAGAGAGACACTTCTTTTCTTAGATCAAATGACAGAGTCAAAAAATACATAAAACCTTGAAGCAGAGTGCTTTCTCCAGGAACAATACACATCTTCATTGGCTTTCAAGTCTATATTAAGAAAAATTTAGGAACTATGTTTAACCTCAGAACCTTTAAGGGCTTTTAAGATATGACCTGCTGTCTTGTGGAATAATCTTACATGAGTCAGTCCACTCCCCCACTCATGAGAGAAAGGGGATAGCTGACAATGCGAGTCTGGTCATTTAAGGAAGTGTGGCATGCTCCTTAGAAGAAAAAATGTTGCTATAGAAGATAAATAGGTACTTTCTTAGTAAACAATGCAGATAACATCTCCAGTGGATGTGAAACGCTGTCCTGATGCTTGGAGATGCTCTTGCACACAAGAGACTACAAATACTGCCACCAGCACCTGTGACAGACTGGTCTCCTTTTCATCAAGTCTCCAGATGGCTCTGATGGGAAGCACAACAACAACAAAAACCTGGAACCTCTGGATTTACCTCTCGTTCTTACCACCATGTGTCAACAACAAAGATCTCACTGGGCTCCAAAATTTCCTTTGGGAGGCAAAGAGATTCATATACCTTTTAGACTTTAACCATCAGGCCTATTGGAATCACTGGGGGGGGCGGGGGGAGGGGGGAACCTTTACTATTCATGGTATATTTTATATTCTGAAATATTAAGAGTTTTATATTTTCTTTTTTTTTTTTCCATTAACAAACTGGGACTTAACTGTCTATAGGTTTATTCCAGATAGACAAAGTTCTCTAGGATGTAAATTTTATAAATGTGTCAAATGTATCATTACACGCATTTTCTTCTGAAACATTTGGTGTTATAAAGTCACAAAATTCAGCATGCACCAAATAGTCTAATTTTTCACAGAAACCTGTAAGAAGACACAGCTCAGGAATTAGGCAAACTGTGTGAGAAAGGTTTCAGGCCTTGATTCACAAGGAATTTCTATGGTGCCATAGCTAACTTTTAAGTATCTGACTCAGAATTAAATCCTTAAATCCCACACTTAGGTATTTTAGCTCTTTATTTGATGAGAGAAGAATCAGGCAGTTCTTAGCAGTCCTCCTAATACCCAGATACTTGAAAAGACAGAAAAGTGGCTGAAATTCACCTCTCCGCTAGACTGGTCTTATTTCTGTGTTCACAGTATGGACCTGTTCCTGCACTTGACTGCCCTTGGATCTTTCTTTTGGGTAATAAAGCTGCTTCATGCTTTTACTTTTAAAACACATAAGAGCCTTCTCTGTAGCTCGAGGAGGAATAAGATTGCATCTCTCAACTCTCAGGAAAGTACTGCAGTAAACAAGCTGAGAGCTTTCCTTATCCTCAGGCAAATTTGTGTCACCACATAGCTCAGAGGGCAAGAGCCAGAAGGAAACAAAGACTGAGGTTTGGTAGTGAGGGCTTCCAATGCCTGTTAGGCCATTATTGCTAGTTCTGAGTAGCTCATGGATTAGAGAGTCATTTGCCACTCAACACTCTGCTTTATCAGTACAACAACAACAACAAAAAAAAAAAGCCTATACTATATTTTCAGTATCTTGACTGACTTTCAAACTCCTTAATTTCTCTTAAATGCCACAATAAATACCTGTCTGTGAGTGGGTAGATATGATTCTGCTTCTGATGCTTTAGACTTTTGCAGCGCCACTGCTAGTGAGATCTTCATTAAGTCCTTCATATTACTTCCCAAAAAAACACCAACAAACAAACAAACAAACCCCCCAAACATGTAAAAGACACCACTCAAATCTTGGGCTAGAGCATTCTGTCAAATATGGTACATTTTTATTTGCTGATGAAATTTCAGACTATCTGCTTGGACTCTTGATTAATCTCTATCACTGACTTCAGCAAATACTACTGAAAAATGGGATCTTCATTTAAGATTTCATCTTTGCTTTATATTTGAAGAGTTACCTTTTTTCAACAATTAATTTTCCACCTACAAACATGATCTGCCACTCTAAGAGTAATTTGAAAAAATCTATTTCTGATGGTGTAAATCTTTAACACAAATATATTTTCTTCTTGAAATCTGCATAGAAATACAGCAGTGTCCCTTTTTGCACTCCATCAATATAGAGTATGAAAATGGTGTTTCTTCATGTTTTATACATCCATTTCTTTGTCAGTAAATCATTTGATAAAGTAATATAAATCAAGACACATGGGAACTAATATTTTCAAGGATCAATAACACGAATAATCCTAGAAAATCAGAAATTTACCCTGTAATTAAATCACTTGACCACAATCTATACATTATTTTGAGCACCACATTTACCAAGTATATTGGTAATGGTTGTTAAGATGGTATTTCAATATATTTCTTAGCACACAATAATATTCCAGTATAAGGGAATAATTTACAAAGCTATTCAAAGTAAATATAATTACACCATAATTGCAGGTAAACCTTCACTACAGAAAAAGGAAGAGACATTTAGTGAAACTAGATGATAGTAGGTGAGAAAGCAAGTATCTTTATGCAAGTCTTCTCTTTGTCATGGAAAGAAAAATTAATTGAATACATTGTATGTGAGTCTTAGGCAGGTTTGTGTCAAAGAGCCTAACACTCTCACTATGTCTCAGTTCTCTCACTGAAGCAACTGCAGTTCAAAATCACTCGAAGCTGAACTGCAACTAGCTGCAATTACCCTGGTGAATGTGTCCAATTTTTTGTACCAGCTTTCATGCAGGATGAACAGAAGATTCACTCAGTCTCAACAAGCTACAAAGGAGATCTACAACATGATGGAACACAACAAAAATATATTCAGAAGCAGGAAATGATTTCTGCATAGGAAGAAGTGTAAAAGCTTGTATACAAGTAAAGAGCATAAAGGTTACCAAAGACTTCTCAGAATACATTAAAAGAAACTTCAGTAAAAACACAAAAGTAGAAGCCAAAACCCTGTGGAACTTAATACACATTTCTTTCAGTTCTTAATGAATATTAATGGAAGAGAAGAATACAAGTCTTTAACATTAGAATAATTTCAGAATGTTGAAAGACTTTGTCTAAAATTAAAATTATTTATTCACTAAAGAGCTGATCCTGGACCCACTGAACTTATTGTTAAAATTACCTCGGTCTCCATGGGAACACCTTGCAAGTAATTAACAATGATTTTGATAGCACTATGTTAAAAGGGCAAATAAAAAGAAATTAAATCGAGGTTTCAGTGGATTACTCTATGGTGAAATATTTTGAGGTTTTTTTAAGAAGTGAACAAAAAAATCCCCATGATAGGTCTGACAGACCAAGAATTTTACAGGGGTTTGAACATGGAAATACAATGCCCACGTAAGTTTGTGAAAACCAAAGTTGGTATCCATTTTGGTCTTATAAAAGTTGTTTCATGAACTTCAGTGGAAATGTTCACCAGTGGGAATAACTAATGACATAGTGACACTAATTAAGCCTCATAACCCCAGACTGGGATAATGAATTATTCCTGAAATGTGATTCATATTATTGAACACCCAGGTTGCAATTGTGATTAGCACAGAGATGCTTATAAATGACCAGCCAATGCACAGTGTTTTCACAGCATTTCATCCTCTGTCAGCTGTCATCCCTTTCTTCTGTATCTAGTAAGTGGTGCCTAACAGGCCCTGTAAGGAAGATGATAACCACATGAGGAAAACTGAATAACAGATCACAATAGTGATACAGCCTAAGGTGTCTCCCAGTTCAGTTCATGTCTCAGAAGACATTTTGATGTTCTGGAATAAAGAGGCATTCAACCAGAAGAACTGGAACACAGAACAGAGGACAACCTGCACTAAGATTGCTACTATTTCAGTAACACATAGAAGATCCCCTACTCTAACTGGAAATGTATCTAAATATCAAAGAAGTGCACAGCTGTGCACATAGAACACACCAAGAAACAGAAAGCATGGAATCATAGGACTCATGGGCAACTCCATTTACGCACAGCAAAAGATTTTGATTTCTTACTGTGGAGTGTTGCAGCCATCGTTCAGAGGGCAGCTGCTGGATTCACACAGAGTGCATGGGTCCTTAGCTGACCAATTCCTTAGCACGCTGCATAGAGCAAAACAATAACATTCCATATGTGCCAAGAACAACATCCTCACATTGGCATCCTTTGTTTGGAACATGCTGCAAAAGCCATCTCCTTGACATGCTGGCACCTCTTATTGGGAAAAGATTTTAGCATATGTATGTGTTTGGATTTTACTGGTTGAGGGACTGATAACGAGTATAAAAACAGCCACTCTGAGCTATAAAGTGGATTGGGGGGTTAGGGCTGCTAGGGACTTCTTCTGTTAGTTAGCTTCTACTTCTGGCTAGGGCTTCGGTGTAGGGATGCTGCGAGGGATATGCGCAGGACTTCTGTTAGCTGCTTTGTCTATTAAGGGCTTCCGAGACTTCTTCTGGACTCTGACTCGGTAATGCAAGGGATTCTACAATGTGGCAATAAAGGACTTCTGGGATTCTCTGCTCTCTGCATTTCTGGAATCTCGTTGCTATACGGCAACGGGCTTCATGCCTTCATTTGTCACCCAATGGCGGCCCGAATCGGGAGAAGAAAAAAACAATGGAGCATTGAGATACCAGGAAGCTCAAACTACTCAAACTGACCATAGCAATGATGACTTCAAACAGAAGAAATCCACAAAAAGTAGAACAATGTCAATCTCTTTATGTTGCCTCTGTGAAATACTGGAGGTTTGGTTTTTTTTAATGCTTTTTTCTTCCCTTCTTTTTCCTTTGTCAAAGCCTAGAATTGACCATTCTAGTAACCTTTTATCCCATGCTTTTCTGGCCCAGCAGCCACACATTTCACCTCTGTATTCATTATTAGATCATTTTTCCTCACATACATTCATTGCTTTGCTTTTAGTAATTAAAAAATCTTGCACTGATTAAATTTCTTTCACAGCTAGATGGTTTCTAGGGAGGAAAACATACCTGGTCGTTTCCTGTAGGGAAGCCTTTGCTGGTTTGGTCCAATCCACACATTAATCCATACTTGTACATTCCCAAAATAAAAACCATAAAATCCATGAGCATTAGCAGAAAGTACAGCAATGACTGCTAAACAGCAGAAAGTATCATTATCCAGATAGAAATTATATTAATTACAGTGGTAGAACAGAGGTGTCTCACAGGAAATCTATATACTCAATACCATATTTTTCACCAGTCCATGCAATTCAAAGCACAGGCCATAATTTGTAAAGCTTAAATGGCTATTCAAATCATCACAAAGAGAAACATTTTGACCATGACATGCCCTTGCCAACAATCAATCAACTACCTGAAACTCTTTACAGCAGCAATCCCTTACTGAATTACACAAGAACAACACTGTAAATCAAACCCGTAAATGATAAGGAACTGCCCAAAGAAGCATAAAATAAATGTAACATCTGTCTCCATTACAGAATCAGTTCAGGAAGCAAACAGAAAAACATGACAAAATGCATACAATTTAGAAAAAGACTCCTTTCATTCTATTTCCCCCACAGTGACAGCTTCTTCAGTGAAAACCCTGAGTACACCTGGAAAAGTTGTGACAATAATATTTACTACCACATTTGACACAAAAGCCAGCATTTCTAAATCTCACACACACCAAATGAGCCAGTGGGACTAGAGAGAAAGAGGAAAACCAAGCACCGAGTGTTTGAGATCTATGCGTGTGGGCAGTTCCTGCCACACATTTTATCAGTTCAAAAATTCCAAGATTAGATAACACTTGAGGAAGTATATATAAACTCTTATAACAACCAAAAGCACACCCTGCTATTTGCTTTGCAATACCTGCTTGGCTATGATAAAGGACTTCAGTGCTAGCAGGTGCAAATCACATCTCTTTTATAGCATGTTATAAAAATGCATGTTGCAGGCAGCCTCTACCCTCACAGGTTACAGATAGCATCCTAGTGCAATTTATCTGCTTGTGCAATTTTGCTAGTGTTGGCAGTAAGCCACAAGGGCCTCTCATGAAAACCAAACAAAAAAAACCCCACACAAACCAACCAAACAAAAAACAAACTATAAATGGTGTTTCTCCTGTAAGTATAAAAGCTGATTAATATTTGGAGCCAACAGATCAGTGATGCTAACCATTAATGCAAACTGATTACTTTCAAAATCTTTACTTACTGTTAAACTATCATAGACTCATATTTCCCTTCACTAGATAGTTCAGAATTCTTCACACTTTTTATCCTTTGCAACATATCCTAGCTGACTTTTGGTTTAGAAGAAACACACAAGAAGAGACAGTGAGTAGGGATTTGACAAAGGGTATGGACACAAATCCTCTCAAGTGCAGGCAGCAGTGCTTTCATGAAGAGAAGAAATAACTGTGGCCAGTTCAGCTGCAGTTATTTGATATAATGTAATTCTGTGAACCATACAATGACTGCAATCTCCTCAGTTTAAACTCATTTTGATACCAGGCATGATTACCTAAAACTGTTCCAAAATGTCATTAGGCAAGGACCTTTGCAAGTAGGTGTTCCTTCCTTTTTGGAGGGTTGAAATTATTCACACATCCTCCTGGTGAATTAGGAGAGTAAACTGAACCTATTACTTTAGAAAAAGATGATTTTCAACAACCTGTTTTCTTGCATATTAGCAGTCATGCATTCAGACTACTTTGAGCTTCATTCCCAAACTGGGTCAGTGGTTTTCTTAGGCAGGCAAAGAATCCAGACCATAGAACACAGTTGTGCTTGTGACCTATCTGCTTCACAGGGAAGACGTGGAGAGGGGACATTGGCCATCTAAGACCCTTCTCAGCTGCACTGAGGGACACATAATAGCATTTGCAAAATGGTCAGCAAGGTGGTAGAAGCAGCCTGGTTCAGAGCTTGTTCTCCCCATCTGTTCCCTGTGATTTGTAGTTGTGGTCTTTGCTAGCAAAAGACATTGTCCCCGGCTTGCAGTTATCCAGTTATAACACTAATGTGAAGTATCAGCTGTGAGAAGATCTAATATTTGCACTTGCTAGTACAACTGCCACTACTTTTTTGAAGCAGGGAAAAGAATACCACAGCCTTTGAAAAGAACCAAGTGTACTTTGTAAGCAAGTAAGGGTTGGGTGATCGGTTGGACTTGATGATCTTGGAGGTCTCTTCCAACCTGGTTGATTCTGTGATTCTGTAAGGCAAAGAAATTTAATTGACACTGGGATTCTAAGAGACAGATAGGATTTAAGTTTCATGTTTTGTCTGATTCTGTCTAGCTAACATCTTTTGGAAACTCTAATTGCAGTAGACCAAGGTGATATTCTTGCTTCCCTTTTAAGAAATGTGTCACTTTTAAAGCAGGTGTTCAAAGTTAGCTTATCTCAGCACTTTCATAAACAAAGTATTTCTTCAAATACCAATGAAACACAAACCTGGCACTTCACTGAAGGACTGAACACAAACCCATAGGATCATGGGTGTAATGGTAGATAACTGCCTAACCCTTGCCAGCACCAGCAGCTCAGAATGCTCCTACTTTCATCTTCTTTGTCTATTTCCCCTTGATTTTCTGCTTTGAAAGGTTATAGTATCAGAAAAAGAGAGAGCCCTGCAAAGATAGAAAATCTCACCTGGTAGTCCAGGCTAGAGAGGGGTCTCCAGTCCATAAGTTTTGCATGAAATCAGAGGGTAATTAGTGTGATATCTATTTTAAAAGTATTAATTTCAGAAGACCTATTGCTCTCTATAAATACATCCAGGAATATATATCAGGAAAGGAGAATAGATATTTAAAATAAAGAATGAGGTTCCAGAATATATGAGTATGAATTAACAGTGCATAATTTTAGGATGGAAATAAGGGGGGAAATTAAACAGCATTTGAAGTGGAAGACAGGACAGAGCTCTACTAGACAGACTCCAGTATGACTGCAAAGAAACTTCAGTCTCAAAAAGGTGACATTCGTGAAAAGGATTATAATCTGCAGTTACTAAGTGTAGCAGGAGACTAGATTCACAATATAGAAAGTTTCTCCTGGTTGTGTTTTCTAGGAACACTCTGACATTACAGCAATCTCTTAAAGCAGAACCATATACTGTAGATGTACTCTTTTGGGTGTTTTTATATTTTTCATGAATGTATGATGGCCATGCTCCATTATATACACAATTCTGATTCCAATTGCTTTAAATTGGGTGAATTGTTTAAGGTAATATAATTTTTTATATATAATAAATTTACTGTCTTCTAAATGGAAGGGAAAAAAAAGTTTTAAACAAGAACTGTAGAAGGGAATATGGACTGTTGTCATCACTGAAGGATTTTGGGTTTTGTTTGATTTTTTTCAAGATGGATTTACAGTAGATCTAACTTGAATAGAAATTTGAAACATAACCAGTCTAATTTTGGAGTAAGAGAAATACCATTCCCACTACAATGTTTTAGAGAATTCCTAAAATCTCAAAATTTTCCAATTACATATCTTGTTTTCCCACAACAGCACAGCTCTCCATTGCCATAGAATACCACTGCATGGAACTCTCTGGAGAGGTGATAAATTAGGGTGTCTTTTATCTATCATCCATGCAATGCTAATGAAAGTTCACTGAATTTAATTTTAAGTTCACACTTTTCACCAAATTGTGACAGCTGAGTTCATAAAGAACTTCTTCACAGATGTACACTTGGTGGTTCTGCTCTAAGGAGAGAGCAAATAGTATATATTCCTTGTCTCAGGAACAAAAGAAGAGGCTGCATATGCATTCACATTCTAGGAGAGCCTTGTCCAGTGAGGCACAAAGTAGTCCTGTATGTACTCCCTTCTATCCAAGTTCCACCACTCCATATTCGGCTGCAACATGGGAGGTGCCATCTGAACATCAAGAATCACTGAGAGGGTAACTGAGGACTGGTATAGATTGGCCAGAAAGTTTGTAGAGTTATTCACTGGAGACATTCAAAAGACATCTGGACATAGACCAGGGCACCCAGGTTTGGGTGGCACTGCTTGAGCAGGGGGACTGGACTAGATGATCTTCAGAGGTCCTTTCTAACCTCAGCTATCCTGTGATTCTCTTAGACATACTGCTTTGCTTTTTTAAAAATCCTATGAAATTTTGGAGAGAGACTGAGAGAGTTGGGGCTGTTCAGTCTGGAGAGGAGAAGGCTCCAAGGAGACCTTATTGTGGCCTTCCAGTATCTGAAGGGGACCCACAAGAAAGCTGGGGAGGGACTTTTTAGGATGTCAGGTAGCGACAGGACTAGGGGGAATGGAGCAAATCTAGAAGTGGATAGATTCGGATTGGACATCAGGAAGTTCTTCACCATAAGGGTGGTGAGACACTGAACAGGTTGTCCAGGGAGGTGGTAGAAGCCCCATCCCTGGAAGTTTTTAAGGTCAGGCTGGGTGGGGCTCTGGGCAACCTGATCTAGTGTGAGGTGTCCCTGCCGACAGCAGGGGGGTTGGAACTGGATGATCCTTGAGGTCCCTTCCAACCATGAAAATTCTATGATCCTATGATTGAGAGGGAAAGAAAAAAAAATAAATTGAAATAATATTCTCTGTTGGAAAGACGAAAACCCCAATAAACATGATAGTTAAGAATAACTGTCCAAAACAGCTTTTCAGTACTTTATATCCACATTCTGCAGATTTTTTTCCACTTTTTTTTTTTTTTTCACAGGGGTCTCCTGCCTTAGGTCTAGGCTAGCCATTGATCATTGCACGAACTGTAGTTATATGGGAAATGAAGCAGTTCTTCTAGGCACCACAACTTCATTAAACATAGGCACTGGAGATAGACAACATCAAATGTTAGTAAATTAGTTTCTAAGGACTGACAGATTTGATTTATTAAATAATTATCAGCAATCACCATCCATTTTTCCTCTCCAATTATTAAATATGAACACTTGGTTTCTTACCAAAACTTGTGCTTATGCCAAGTTTCTTCACTGTTTTTTGATAAATAATTAACAAAAAACTCTTTTAAACTTAGTGGGTAAGTATTAGGCCAGACACAGGGTTAAATAGGTTCATTAACTGATTTATCATTTTAGCTTTACAGATACGAGAAATCCTGAATTAACTACATAGAAAATGTTCATGCACAAAGTTAACCTCATTATCAGTTCAATAGGTAGGTAATATTTTAAATTAGTTCTTTAGGTAAAAAAAGTCCCCATGAGATTAAAATTAAGATCTTCATAAAATAGGATGAAGCAAATAAAATTATTGGTTACAGAAATGAAGTAGCAAGGTTTTTAAAAATCATTTGTAAGAAAACTTTAAGCAGAGCTGCCTAGATGGTTCTTATTTTTACAGGAACCAGACTGACAGTAGTTTGTAACAATTATTTTGCTATCTTACATGCTGTTCTATAGGTTATTCTCAGTGCTCCCCAAAACAATTATAATGAACTGAATCAATTCAGCTTCAGTTTATCCTCAAACACATATAGCCTGAAAAAAAATGTAAACACGTGTCTCTCTATATACCCTCAGGAACATAGTAAATTATTTAATCCCCTGATCCCAAGCCTCTTATTTAAAAAAAAAAAAAGGTAAAATAAAAAAATCCATTTTTCCTCTCACAGTACCTTTATTGACTGACTTCATTTTAATATTCTGCATTTGAAGAAATGGTTTCTCTACACCAGTGAGCAGATTTTATCTTGAAAGCAAGTCATACAGCATTAGCAGTGTCTTCTTCAAAGTGATACATATCGAAATACCTTCTGCATTTTCAAAAACAGTTAGAAAACTGATGCTTTCTTTAACTGAAATGAAGCCACACTTTATTTTACACCACATGTGCCTTTCTGGCCATGCAAATACTGGATGAGTTTACTGTTTTTGAATACTGACATTGACAGAAAGCAATCAGCTGTAGCACAACACTTAAAACTTAAAATCTATTCTCCAGTTAGTGCCAAGTATAAACAGAATTTATCACTCAGACATGTATTTACAAGTTAAGTTTTGCCACATGTTTTACTTAAATGAAAAATGCAAGGTGTTCTGCTTCTGGTGCCCTGATAACTTTATTCTGGATCTGTATTAAGTTAGTTTGTTGTGCAGGTCTGATGGTGTTTAAAAGATGAAGCCAATAAAATAAACCTGGGAGCTTATTTTCTTTGCATTTGTAACTTTAACTGCTGCTTTACCTGAAAGTGTTAGAGCAGACAGGTCATTACTATCCAAAAAGAGGTACTACAGTGTACGTGAGGAGGTCATCTGAAACTGATGACTTTTAAAGGTCATACACAAAACAAATCTTGCTTTGCTTAAAGTCTCTCTCTTTGAACAGGAAAAGTATCATTTTAACAGCAAGTTGTAAGTGGTGTGAAAGTGGAAATGAGAGATTTCAGCTACTTTTACCTACTCTGCCATGAATTCACTTTTGATCCAATTGGGAAGGGACTGGATGCTGGTAGCATTAAAAGATTTTTAAGTGATGAATTGATAATTTCTATGCTTTGTTTCATTTTTACTGATCATTTTCATAAGCCCCCTGCTACATATTTTCTTTGATAACAGAAAATAATTTTCTTAGTTCTGTAACATCAAGAAACTTAAAGTTTGCAGAATTGTGGATGCTACCAATTCAAAAATGGACAAATAGTCTGCAAAATAACCTAATAAAGGATGTTTTCTTAGTGTGTAACTTCAGCAATCTCTCCCACTTTTTTCTGTCTAAGTCGATGTGAAATTTATGGAATGCCTGATCACACACAGCCTCCTTTCCTTCCCTCATGGCCACAGATATTCACACATTCTTGTTTCAGTGCATTCCAGAGCTTGAATCATTCCCACCTAATAATAGGAATAAACTAAACAACCTACAGTAGAGACTGTTGTTCCTCAGTTTCCTCTAAAGTCAGCACTTTCAGACTATGATTCAGATTTTTTTCATTATCCTCCTCATTCCTTTTTCATGACAAGTTAGGTAGCACGAATCCAGGTCAACAAATAGCTTGACCTGGACCACCAAGTCAGGAGGGAGAAAATATTCTTACATATTCAAGTGCTACTTTGACAGAATACACAACATTCACATCAACATTAATCCATTCCAGGGATGCTAAATGCAATGCCTGTACTTTAGACACAAATAGTGGGAAAGAAGGAGGCAGAAAAGGCAGAGGTCAGCTTAATCTAAGTAAGGAATGTATCAAGGAATATATTTAAGGTTCTACACAATGCATGCAGAGTTTTAAACAAGAAAACAAGCAGCCCAGCCTGCTAAAAGGGGAGTATGATGAACCATTAAACCCAGAAAGACAAGACCTAAAAAATCAAGTGCATGTTTGCATGCCATTATGTTTAAAGGGCAGTATACATTTGCTGGCATAAATGTAGGTTCCTGGGGCTGAGGTGCAGGGTGAATTTTACCTATACACTGAATGATCACCAATGCCAAAACATCTGTGATAGTGGCTGCATACAAAAACAGTGAAATGGCCAAGAAGCCAGAATAGACAGAGAGACACTACCCAAACAGCTCTGAAACCCAGAAGACGATGTCTGGATTAAGACTACTGCTGGGCATACCATGCAGATAGTACAGTGTAGCTGGTCTCAGGTTTTACACATGGATGCAGAATTCTTCAAAAACATCCAAATAAGTTTCTGCCTGGTCTGCATAATGAACTTAAAAGTCATCTAACTGGATATCATCAAATTTTGGAACATCTGCATGCTGCCTCTCCTTTTCTGGCAGGCACTTCCTGAACACAGTTGCCCACCCTGCTTTGCAGTTTGGTTTCACTCATGGTTTTCACTTTTTGGTCTATTTGCCATTTCCCTTCCTTACCCTCCTGGCCTATATTGGCTGCACCTGATCAAGAACTGACACCTCTGTACTCTTCCAAGTGTTGCAATAAACTTACTCATGTTCTGCCAGTCCACCCCACTTAGAGGCTAACACAGACCATCCCTCTAAACTTCCTTGTTCACCCTACATTGGACAGATTTCATGATGGAAGGGCAGTAGTGACATTACCAAATGTGCTCATTTTCATGCCAATGATGTATGAAGACATGGTCAGGGCTTTAGAATTGGTTGCTTGCAGTACTGCATGGCTAACTTTTTGCAGAGCATGTCATTAACATGCAAAGAACTTTACCTATGCATAAAGAGAAAGTGGGTTCTTATTCCACACCTGAAATCAGAGGATTATATGCAAAATACAATCTTACCTCATTCTTTTTCTCTCAAACTGGCACTCAGTGATCAAAATCAATGCCCAAGGACAAGAGTAAATTAGAAGTTACCTAGCTCACTACCTTGGGAATCTGCATCATAGCTGCTAGCTGAAAATTACTTTCAGAAGTTTCAGTAATACAATGATCATACTGCATCTTCAAGTAACAGACTTCTCCATCTCAATTCTTAATTTCCCCTTTCCTCTCTTTTTTGAGCAAAAAAAAGTATCTGAGAATTCTGATTGGCTTATATTGACTTGAGCCATTTAAACCAACTTCTTGAAATAACATCTGACAGTGACACAGGGTGAGAAATCAGGATAACAGAGATTTTGATGAAGGATTCGCTGCTTACTTTTAGAATGCAATCTCTGCTTTATGAACCAATCTACTGTCTGGTCATATTCAAACAGTATTATGTTAGTTATGTTCATGTACAACTGGAAAAACAAACATCTTTGGCCCAGAGTGTCATCAGTTTTCTGGCCAAAGGTTACTACAGTAAGGTTGAACTGTCTAAATTATAGCCAGATTTGGTCATAGTTTACTGTCTATATTCCCTTAAATTGATTAGTAAGGCACTTCTCTATATTAAATCAAAATACTTCTATCTCACTTCCAGACTGTGACATTGCACTCTCACTCTCAAGCAATAGAGTCTTGGGGAATATCTGATATGACCTTAAACCTGCTTCTTTGGCTTATTAAGTAGCACCTAATAGCCAAGAACTACACACATCATTTAAATACAAACTCTTATGACACAGCACCAGCTGAAAAATCCATTTGTTCTGCATATTGCCTGTGCAACAAAGGGAAACATGCTGAAGAGAATATGACAATACCCTGATGCATACGCCCTGCATTTAGGTAATCCTGGAGTCTTGGCTATCACACAAAATACCTAGCAGCTTGAGAGATACAAAGAAAATAAGATGGTGAAAGTATGGATATGCCAATACAACTGTAGGTTAATTCCTCTTTAATATACATAAGTTAGATATTTAGATTCACATCACTGGCTGTGCTTAATTTTGACAGCATTTCAATAAGATGGAGTGGGACTCGAGTATTGGATTTGGTGTTTAAACACCAGAATATCATTATTTATTGTCTTGGAGACCTGGTAGTTTTATTGTTGAATTTTCTGTTTACATTATTTAAATTCAAAGTCATTCAAATGATCATGGGTGTAGACTGACCTTTCTCTCCTGCTTTGAATTTTGAGGTAAATTTGCTTAAATTTTCAATCTACTTGAACAACACAACTGTGGTCAAATAAAAATCTCATTTGACTAAAGTTGCTCAATAATTATGCTGCTGTTTCCCTTGTTCCCAACTCCCCAGCAAGATGCAAGCTCTTCTGAAACACTCAGACCCTACATCTCAAATATCATCAGCTTCACCATTCTCTTCCAGGTAAACTACTTAGCAACAGCTTCACACTCCACTTCTTTTTTTTCATGTGTGAGAGAGGAAATTTTGCTGACAAATATCAGTTTGGGGTCAGCATGTTTCGATAAACACAGCCCAGAATTACTAAAAAGTTTCTGAGACTGCAGAAATTTCAGACAAGCAAACCCTTTAATATCAAGATCTTAACGTACTGAAAAAGCAGCAAATCGAGTGCTCAGTGGGTGGGGGATTTCCAGTGGCATAAAAAGAACAAAAGACCTATTTTGCCAGCTAGCTGAACAGGACAGAAAAGTTGTTGGCGTACTAGCTCTGTCTTCTGAAAAAGCTCCTGAGACAATCACTAGTATTTAAGGAAGAGAGGAGGAGAGAAATATTACATTATAAATCTAGATGGAGCATTTAAGGAATGGAAATACTGTGTGTTTTTTTTTTTATTGCTTTCATAGAGAACCTAAAGGATATACCCATGAGAAAGAAAAAAAATAAATGAAAACAGAAATAGAGTTATAAACACAAACGGCCTTTTAGACATAAATTGATTGCTGCTATTATTAAGTGGTGACAATATTCCTGCCATGAAAACCAGCTTTTGCTACTGTTGGAGAATTTAAATAGAGCTGTTGACTTTGCATATATGTCTGGTTTTGAACCTGAACCATAGTTGATGTGGGACCTCTCAAGTTGGGAAGTGAAGTGGTGAATCCACCTCAAAGCTCAAGCCTGAATCTTAACTTATCAACCACTTCCAATGTCAAACCTCTCATCTCTTGCACCCTGATGCCTGTGAATACACTCAGAAGCATCGTGGGACCTTGTCAGCACACAAGTCACTTTCCACAAACTTAGTTTTCCCTTATGACTTCTAAGGCAAGCTGCTGAATAGCTCCTAGCTGCCTTGCAGAGCTGTGACTCTTAGAGTAGTATTACCATAGCTAGTAACAGGCTCTAAGCTTTGTATTGAGTTTACAAAGCCTCAAGAACTGAGGCTCATTCAGCTATGTAGGAGCTGTGTTTTACTTGGTTTGGCTGTGACAGCAAGTTCTTTAGCTAGCCAGTTGTCTGTGTGTGATGTATTTTACTTTTGTTTATGTCAAATTATTTTGCATTGTGTTTACATCATCAAGGTACTTCCATGCTTTGCTAAATCTCAGCTGAGATGTCAGTGGTCATTTCTCCTTGAATGAACCAGATATAAACCCAGGAAATTTTGCAGGGAGAGGGTTAGAAATCAGGAGGATTTACTTCACATGAGCTACTAAAAAAGAAGGCAGCATATGTATGAATCGTGCATGCTGTGGGTGTTGCACATTATTCTTCTCTATGGTTCCATCAGTAATCCAGGTCATTTCTCCTTTTCTCTGGAGCTCACTACAGATGCCAAGTGCAAATAATCTCTTGGAGTTGGTTCATTTTAGTGCTTCTTTTTGTCCTCAAAAAACCCAAACCAAAACAACACCAACAAACAAACAAAATAAAAATCAAATACAAAAGGACAAACCAAAACTACAGAAAGATGTGCAAGACTGTTTCTACTACATGTCAGCAGAGTGCTTCTGCAGAATGTTTTCTCTGCATAGGCAGGGAAGCGGAGTTTGGCAGGTAGATGGCAATGGCAGAGGAAATGGCTAGCTGTCCAGCAGGCTTCTGGGGTTGATGGATGCCTGTGTATTCCTTGCCTACTCAGAGCAATTCACAAACTCCAAGCAATGGGTGCTTCCTTCTGCATTTGTAGATTTTAGGTAATAGGTTTCTAACAGACACTCTTCTCCCACTTCTATCTCCGGGCTCTGCTAGAGCTCCCATTAACATTGTAGTTAACCTGCTAATCTGCTAGCACAAACACAACAGACCACATTAAACAAACAACAGATGGAAATGTGAGAGACATAATGGCTACACAACGTGAAATATCCTGCAATTAGCAATGATTTGAATTGATTTTTTGGTAACAGTCCTTCCAGAGTCGTTCAAGTTTCCTCCCACAGATGCATTAAGTTCTCAGGAATGAATTTAAATCGAGCCCAGTGTTTTCCACAGTGAGAAGCAAGGGGTTTAATAGACAACATTGTACAATTTAACTTCAGTAGGTCATAGCTACTGTAGCTTGACTGCTGAAATCATTCCCTTTGCTGCTGTCTTTGGCTACTGGATTAACTGAAAGATATTATTCATATCAGGGTCTCCTCTTAAAAAAACAAACACAAAAAATAAATTAAAAAAAAAATCACCTTTCATTTAATTTCTTCCCACTCCAGCAAACCTCAGAAAGCACCAAAGAAAACTTACTTTTGATAGTTATTTAAACACGTGGGTCTACTGGGAAAAGCTGCTACTAGCAACAAGGGGTAGATGTCTTTCCCTACCATGAAAGGTTTAGTTTTGCATCTGCCTGCCTGAGCACTATAAACTGTTAATATTGCTTGTTATATCTGAGGAGAATTTGGATCAGTGGCTTGCATTCTCCCTGGAACAGCAGCCATGGGGAGCAGCTGCATTGTGTCTATGAGGTGGCCTGCTGCAGCCCAGTGCTGAAGTATTCTCTGCACATACTTCATATTTACCTCATTTTATTTTATTTTTCCCCTTTTCAAGGCCATGGCAAATCATCCAGTGGTGTATCAAAACATTCAGTGAGAATATTCATGCAAAGTACTTCCAAGAAGAGAAAAGCACAAATTCAGCTCTCAGGCAAGGAAACGGCCAGGTAGAATTCGGGGTGGGGGGGAAGGGGCAGAAATTAGCTCTTGTTTGCATATTCTGGAAGACTCCTCAGTACATAATTACCAAACAGGTGTTATCAACTGCTCTGCCTCAAATGGATAACGTGGTAGCCGGAATTCAGCTATTATACGAGGAATATCCTTTATCCAGAGTGCACAATTGGTCACAGCTTTGGAGGCTGCTACAGCAAACATGCCAGAGCTGCTTTATGAACTGCCAGTTCAGTTTGCCCCTGCCTAGAGGACTGCAACCTTATTTCTCCAGTGAGAAACGGTAGATCCATTGCTAAAGCATATGCCAGTACATAAATGACACTATTAGTTCATTGATCTAGGTTTCTGCTCTGTGTCAAAAGACTTCTCTACAGGCCTTCAAGAGAAGGTGGTGAGCCTCTAACTGTAGGTCATTATTCATAATTGCTAAATTAGCATTCAGTGAAACTCTAGGTGCTAGCCAGAGTGCACAGGACTGTTCTGGAAGCTGTCTCATGGACAGCAAAACATCAGCACAGCAAGAACCCCTCACATTCAGGGATTCCCCTGGACATAGTTGAGGATAAAAAAAGGCACATACCTGATCATATACTCAGTATCAAAGCCTTCATGTAGAAACAAAATTATCTTCAAAGTGAAAAACGTATATGAGAAGAAATTTCTTGACTGAAAACGTTCTAAACATTGGAATACAGTCCCCAGGGAGGTGGTTGAATCCCCAACCCTGAAAGTGTCTAAAAGATGCAAACATGTGGTGCTGAGGGATGTGATTTAGCACCAGACTTAGCAGAGTTAGATATGATCTCAAAGGTCTCCATCTGAAATGATTCTGTGATTCTATGAAGAAGTGAACTGCACTAGCCCTGCTAAGGCTTTGCTGTGGTGACAGTAGTGATTGGCATACCTCGAGTTATTTCAGACATGACAGCACAGTAAAACTAGAATATAAGTACTACTGAAATTAGCAGTGTGTGCACAGACTTAGATCTGGAGTATTTCCTGGCATGCCATGTTGAAACATAGAAATCATAAGCTTAATCACACATCCACAGAGATAAAGTTAGTTCGGGATGTAGTGCCAGAAATCTCAGATGCAGTTCTCCCTTCCTGTGACTGTTTCACGTCCTATAGCAGTTCACTACACGGGTTCTAGTGATGCATTTTTATTGATTCAGAGACAAAGGATTAGTGGCAAACTGTTACAAATTCTTCTGTCTCTGACATGTAATTATTCCTAAACCAAACTAATAGCTTTCATTTATCTAGAATAAAACTTTCAAGAAAAAAGAATTCCATCACTTCGAATAGGCCTCTTAGTCCATCTTCCTCCCTGTTTTGATATAATCAAGAGATAATGTCAGAGGAAGACAGGCTTGTTGTGAAACCCAATACAAGATATATGGAATAGTATTGATCACAAAGTTCAAAAGAAAGCAGTTGTTTTCAACATGACTGGACAATTTTTGACAATTGTCTGTTCCTAAATCTTTATCTTTCCTCCTGCCTTTTTTTTCCTTGTGTAAAACAGATTCAAAGTTAAAATAACTTGATGCAACACAATTTCCAAACCATAAAATAAATCAGATCTTTCTTCCCTCAGAAAAAGGTTCAATTTCTTTTAGAAGTTTTTTTTTTTTTCCCCAACTGAAAACTTGAAAAAGTTTGAAGTTTAAACAAGAGTTCATAATGCACATTTTTAACAGGGTTTCACTAGAGAAGAATACTAATTTGGAATGCTTAATGACACTAATTAAACAAAACCAAATGCTTAAGTGAACATTATTTCATAAACTCTCATTTCAGTTTCACACAGAATGTATGTACTTAATATACTTTTCAGACAGAAAGGACTAGCTTTAATCAAGCACACAGGGAAAAGAAAAAAAAAAGTCAAGTCTGTAGCAGCATCTCCTGATAACTAGTGATCAAAGGGAATAATATGTGCAGAATATGCTATTCACTTACTAGAATTTTACCCTTGAGGTAGCTTGGCATGAAGAAAGAAAAAAACAAGGTAAAAAGCCTTTTTTTTTTTCCTTGGGTCTTTATAGTGGTTTTCCCTTTATACCTCATATTTTTCAACCTGTTGTATGTTTTGATACTTGAATCTGCTGCTGATAAAATTATGTGAAGGAGCTTTCTGTGTCACAATAGCACTTTATGTTCTCAGCTGAAGCAGCCAGCATGGTAGAAGGCTGATGCCAAAAAGATTGTTCTCTGCAGAACACAGGAGGATGGAGTGCTTGTCACCTCTCCAGATGTAACTGGAGTGTTTGGTATTCGGACTGGTAGTCAAAAAAAGTAATAAAAATAATTGCTTTGTATATGTGACATTCCTAGGAATTGCCCCTGAACATGAGGGCCATGAAAGTGATGGGGACTTATTCTAAACACATTAGCCGAATGTAGTAGACTTTGCGTTGCAACACATTTCCAACATCACCACAGATGTATAGAAAATAAAACTGGTCCCAAGCAAGATGAGAAGATAACTGCAGGAGTTAGTTGCCAAGGGAAGCTACTCTGGAGTTGGCCCAGCCTACACCCCAGCAGTGGGTGATGCCCACATCCAGACAGAGATGTTGAAGGGACAAGCTGCACTGAAGCCTGGATCTGTCTCCTGTGGCAAGGAACAGGCAGCAGACCTATATGCAGAAGGTATGCCCACATGAAGGACCTCCTGCAGCAGGTGCTTGAGCTGCAGGAGATTGTGAGAAGGCTGCACAACACTGGATAGGCTGAGGAGTTAGACAGCACCTTCCAAGAGCAGTTTGCAGTAGATTCACAGCCCATGACCAAGTCAAAAAACTTCCCTGCTAGCATACACAAAAGAGAGGGGGTCAGTAACACAGAAAAATGGAAGCTTGCAATGGCAAGAAGCTGAAGGAGGAAGACACTTCCCCTGAAGCCTGGAGTGCCCTTATAGGACCACGTTCAGACTCTGCAAACTTAAGAGAAAAGAGTGGTCATATCAGGAGAGATGCTGAAGCTGAGCAAGGCAGCCTGATCTGCTGGCTGTGTAACAATCAGCACAGCTACAAAAAGGTGACTGGTGACGGTAGTAGGTGGCTCTGTACAGAGGCACCCATCTGCCAACCTGACCCACTCATAGAGATCTACTGCATACCAGGAGACCACCTGGTCCTTCAGTCCTTCCCTACTGCAGGGGGCTGGACTAGATGACCTTTAAAAGTCCCTTCCAACCAAGTGCATTCTATGATTCGATGATGCCACTAATCAGCATGGTTAGTGACGATCACAGGAGAAGAATCCTTCCCACTGTGATCATGAAGAAGACTCTGCAACTTTTCTTTCCAGCAACAAGCTGCTGTCATTCAACAGTCAGTAGATGATAGAAGCAATGCTGAAACTGTTGACACTGTAATGGGCTATCTCTGATAATACCAACAGCAGGCAGAAGCAGTAGCAGCAATGAAACAAAAAATGCTCTGAATTTATTCATAGCAGATGTTAACTTTCTCTGCTGGAGTAACAAATATCAAGCATTTTCCCTTCTACATCAGACATCAGTCTGGGTATCAGACTGTGATTTCCAGGAAGCCAAGCTGATCAAAGGAGCCTCCAGATACAATAGGCATTCCTGGACTCCTTGTCAACTGTATCTCAAATTGTACTTTTGATGCTGAACAAGATGCCTGCAACACTGTATTAGAGGACATTGTTTCCTGAATGTCTAGCCTGACAACAAGAGCTGACAATGACAGAATTGGATTAGAGAACACAATTTGCCAGAAGACACAGTAAATAATTATTCTGATCTCTTTATTCACACACCATAGCAAAGCTTATCTTCAATAGTTAATGCAGCCATTTCATACCCATCAGTCAGTTATAGAATCATAGAACTATTTTGGTTGGAAAAGACCTTTGAGGTCATCAAGCCCAACCATTATCTAACTCTGCCAAGTCTGGTGCTAAACCATGCCCCTCAGCACCACATCTCTTCAGCCTTTAAACATATCCAAGGATGGGGATTCAACTACTGTTTCAGACTTTGAGAACCTTTTCAGGAAAGAAGTTTCTTCTAATATCCAACCTAAACCTCCACTGGTGCATTTTAAGACCATTTTCTCTTGTTCTGTCGCTTGTTACTAGGGAGGAGAGACCAACACCTGCATAGCTCAAACCTCCTTTCAAGGAGTTCTAGAGAGGCAGAAGGTCTTCCTTTAGCCTCCTTTTCAGTATTTGTTTGTTCCTTAGGATTTTTATAAGCATTGTTAAAATGTTAGAACTATGATTAGCTGGAAGAAACTATGACTATCTAGAAGGAATTACACAGACTTGGGCCACTGTCTAGTTCAGAAACTTCCTACATGTATTAAGACATCCAGGATTTGCTCCAGAACCAGATCATCAATTTCTATTAAACAACTACTGTATGTCAAGGTTGATTCTCTTTGAGGTCTATCGTATACTATTTGCATTCACCCATCAAATGTTCTATGCATGCTAAATCAAAGAATAAAAAAAACAAGCAACCAAAAAAACCCAAATATAAGTTATTGCTCTGGAAGTCAGTGCTGGCTGTTAGCTCTCTGTTAACACGGCTTGTTTCTCCCAGCTGTCTTATCTATTCTAAGCTGTGCATCATAAGCAAGTGGCCAGCAGCATGGTTTTCTACAATTTCATTTAAAGCATAAATAGCAACTCATATGAAAAAAATCTTAATGAAATGCAACTTGTCCAGAGAAGCATGAGAAAAGCATCTCTGAATCACAGAATCACAAAATGGTAGGGCTTGGAAAGGACCTCTTATTACAAACCCCCTGCATGAGCAGGATCACCTAGAGTAAGTCAAACAGGAACATATCCAGGCAGGTTTTGAAAAACACTCCAGGAAAATCCAGGGAAAAAAAACACTCCACAGCTTCTCTGGGCAGCCTGTTCCAATGCTCCAGCACCCCCACAGGAAAGAAGCTTTTCCTTATGTTTAAGTGAAACCTCTTGTATTCTAGTTTGTGCCCATTGCCCCTTGTCCTATCACTGGGCACAACTGAAAAGAGCCCAGCCCCATCTTCTTGACACCCATTTTTTAGATATTTCTAAGCTTTCATTAAGATCCCCTCTCAGTCTTATTTTCTCCAGGCTAAAGAGCCCCAGGTCTCTCAGCCTTTACTCTTAAGAGAGATGCCCCTGCCCCCTCATCATCTTTGTGGCCCTCCACTGGACTCTCTCCAGTAGTTCTCTGTTTGTCTTGAACTGGGAAGCCCAGAACTGGACACAATACTCCAGGTGTGGCCTCCTCAGGTCAGAGTAGAGGTGGAGGAGAATTCCCCTTGATATGCTGGCCACGTTCTTCTTAATTCGTATAATTAAGAATTATTCCTTACATTCCTAACAGGACCATGACATGGAGCATGATTTCAACACAAGGGCTCATATTCATGCACCTATCACACCATGCTGACTGACCACAATTACTTAGCTTAATAAGCAGCATCAAGCAGTTCAGAAAGGCTAAAAAAAAATTATGCTTGACTGCACCATGGTAAAAGACAACTGTTGGCAGAATACAGACTTTCAGAACACTTTCTAAGGGGTAACTCCTCAATTGTTTTTCTGTTGTGAGGTATTATATACATGGAAGACTGTCCTTTCTGTGTTACAGTAACGGTGCCTTGGAAAGAGGTAGGAAGAGCAGAGCTAAATGATGACCTCCAGCCCTGAGAATACTCAGCAGTGTGAATCTGAGTAGTTATTTAACAATGGAGCCTCTTTCAAGATCTTGGCAATAGAAAATTCTACACAAGGTAAGTCTTAACATTAAAGGTGCCAAAAGTAATATTCATTATGATTATTCTGAGAAATAACATCAATGTGATTCACTTCCACTGGTGGGGCATGCATGCAGCTATAGTGCAGTCTGTCAGAACTCCCTAGTGTTAATATAATAGTATGGATGATTACAACACAGTGCCCATAGTTTACTAATACAGAGACAGAGTTCCTTCATCCAAAGGTATGCATCTCTTTTATATCTCTTGCTCACCTCCTGGCTGACCTGCTTTTCTGTCAGAAGGATCCTGCAGCTCCAGGTGCTGCCTGAGCTTGAATTGTGCTCCTGATGTACCGAGGCTGAATACATTTACTGCAGGACTGCTAAATCAGCCTACTGGGATCAGGCTTCTACTACTCCATTAATTAAACCCGTGTAAAATTAATTCTTCTACAAAAATATATTAACACTGTGAGTTCTATCACATTTAAACTTATTGTTACAAAATGGTAGTTAGAAAAAGTCTTTTTTTCAGCTTCCTGTACATCAATTAGCATTAATGTCATTAAGCACTTTAACACCTTGCATCAATTAGCTCCTCATTTTGCCTCTGATGAGCATCAGGAGACAAAATCTTAAGTCCTCAGGTTCAACATTTTAAAAATTGAGATTTCAGTTTTCTTGTAGATCTCTTGAATTTAATAATAATTTCCAGATTTGTTGGAAGAATCAATATTCTCCAAAGTATACAGTTAAGATTGCCACACACACTCCTCCTACTTCTGCTGTTACATTATTATATTATATAATCATTTAGTGCACTAGCCCTCCTCATGAAGAGGAGGAGAATCATCAGAGGAGGATTTTAATAGTGGGGGTTCTTTTCTTCTCATTTCAATGTCTATTTGACTGTTACTTTTTTATTTTAACAAGCACTACACTTTGCTCTTTTACTCATGGTTCATATTTTCTAAATGTATTATACAGACTGTGTTTTATATATGCTGGGTATTTGGGATTTGTTCTGTTATGCTTAAAAATGGTTTTACTGAGCTCCCAAGGTTGCATTACTTTAATGACCAATAAGTGACCACTGGTGATTTGTTCATAGCTTCTGGTATACTCCTTTTCTTCTACTTTCAAGGCCTCTGCTTTCGTCCTTCGCTTCTACTTCAATTCACTGCATGCTAGGGTCACAAACAGTCCACAGTACACAAAAGAACTACTTGGTGTTGCTACCTGCTATTTGCAGAAGGACATCAAAATTATTATACCACTGCACAAGTGCCTAGTGCTAGCTAAAGCTAAGCAAGTTACATAACAGTTACCCGGTTGTTAAACTACTGCGGTTTTAGCTAAACAAGCTAAAGTAAAACTCGGGATAGGACAGAAGAGTCCAGACAAAATAAGCAACCCTCTTGCCTCAGGGGAAGATGCCTGCCAGTGCTGCCTACTGGTCATGTTCTCATCTTCAAAAGTGCACCCAGGAGCAGAAGCATTAACGAAAGATTTCTATATTGCATTTACAGAGCAACGTCCAGCACAAGCACCACTTTCCTCCTTTTCTCACACTCCTACACACACACACGCTCCAGGGACTCTGCACTTAGCCATGGAGCAACACCAACAACCCCTACTCTGCTGCAAGCACATAGAAAGCCTACTCTGGGCCAACCATGCTTTCACAGACAGGACAGAGAGTTAAAACTCCGCCAACTATCAGCCACTCCAAAGAGTCACAGATGGTGACTTTCACCACTCCAAAACTGGATGCAAAGGAATCACAGCCAGCTCCTGCCCTCTCTCCAGCCAGCCTTACCAAAGGGGAAGGACAGCAGGGGAACAAAAGGCAACTGATAGACAGGATGCTCTTGTAACACCTGCTTTTACAGCCTGTATAAGCACAGCAGCAGACAGCCACTCTCCTTTCAAGTGTCACATTACTCTCAAGAGTCCCTGATGTTAGAGAGGGATGCACTGGCATAGCAGCCTACCACAGATTACAGAATCATGGAATTGTTAGGGTTGGAAGACACCTCAAGGATCATCTAGTTCCAACCCCCCTGCCATGGGCACGGACACCTTCCACTAGATCAGAGGTTGCCCATAGCCACATCCAGCCTGGCCTTAAAAAAAACAAAGGATGGGGCTCCCACCACCTCCCTGGGCAACCTGCTCAAGCGTGTCACCACCCTTATGATGAAGAACTTCTTCCTAATGCCTAACCTAAATCTACCCTCCTCTAGCTTGGATCCATTCCCCCCAGTCCTATCGCTACCTGACACCCTAAAAAGTCCCTCACCAGCTTTCCTGTAGCCCCCCTTCAGATATTGGAAGGCCACAATTAATTAATGAAATAACTCAAACAATTAATGCCTCTTATGGAGAATGTACATTTGAAAAGGAATGAGGAAATAGGTGCTTCAAAGTGATTTTGGCGTTTTCTGCAATAATTTCAGAGGGACAACTCCAGATATCATACAGTAGTAGAATGTTAGGGGCTGGAAGGGACCTCTAGAGATCAATTAGTCCAACCCCCCACCAAAGCAGGATCACCTAGAGAAGACCACACAGGAATGCATCCACACAGGTTTTGAAAGTCTGAAAAGAGACTTCACAACCTATCTGGGCAGTCTGTTCCAGTGCTCTGGCACCCTCACAATAAAGAAGTTTCTCCTCATGTGGAGGTGGAACCTCCTGTGTTCTAGCTTGTGCTTGTTGTTCCTTGTGCTATTACTGAACACCACTGAAAAGAGACTATCACCTTCACCGTGACATCCACCCCTCAGATATTTATAGGCATTCATAAGATCCATTTTCAGCCTTCTCAAGACTAAACAGCCCCAGTTCTCTCAGTCTTTCTTCATAGGAGAGACGTTCAAATCCCACAATCATCCTCGTAGCTCTCTGCTGGATTCTCTCCAACATGTCCCTGTCTCTCTTGAACTGGGGAGCCCAAAACTCACAAGGGCAGAGTAGAGGGGGAAAAGAAGCTCCCTAGACCTGGTGGACACACTTTTCTAATGAACCCCAGGAAACCATTGGCTCTCTTGATCACAAGGGCACATCGCTGTCCCATATCAAAGCAAAAGGATCACTGGGTATCATACTCAGGCCCTCAGTAATGTTATTTACTTATTTTATGCATATTGCAGCTGAAATCACAAAAAGGCAAGGATGTTTTGGTAAAGAGTAGGCTGAGACCACTGAGTTCAAAACTGTAAGGAGAAGGCACATATATAGATAGAGAACTCAGCTCCTTTTTCTGCCCATGGTAAATGTTGTTTAGCACAATCTAGTAAGTTTCTAAATGTCAGCACTGAAAGGAAAACAATTTCTAGTAAAAGCAGTGGATACCCCTGATCAGAGATTCACAGAAGAGCAGCCTTCATATTAATAGGATTCTAGGAGATTTCAGTCTAACAGTAGCTCCCCCTTGCATTAGGCAGTAATGACTGGCATCCTGCTGATTCCCAATGCTACTTGAGGTGATAATGAGGCATTTGCCAGCCAGAAAGTTAAAACTGCATCAACAATTAATATCAATGAGAGTTACTTAATATCCGAGGTTTGTCAAATGGGAAGAAAAAAAAAAGAAAAAGAAAAAGGAAAAGAAAACTGCATCAACAATTAATATCAATGAGAGTTACTTAATATCTGAGGTTTGTCAAATGGGAAGAAAAAAAAGGAAAAGGGAAAGGGAAAGGGAAAGGGAAAGGGAAAGGGAAAGGGAAAGGGAAAGGGAAAGGGAAAGGGAAAGGGAAAGGGAAAGGGAAAGGGAAAGGGAAAGGGAAAGGGAAAGGGAAAGGCACTTCCTTGCTGTGCACGCAGGCATGCCCCTGAACAACATTCCCTCCAACAACAACTCTTCATTAAGACCTGTTTCACAACCCAGAACTTCCCTTAGGATTGTGTCTGAGTTTCTTTGTGTCATATTAGCCTTCTAAGCCACATTGTTCAATGACCAAACCACCCAAAGCACTCCACGAAAAGCTTGTGCCACAAACTGGATCTCTGATTTCCTACTCTTCTCCCTCAGAACTAAAGCAATTCCCAGGGGTTCTGACACAGGAATAAGCAGCAATACAGATAATTCACATGCAGAGGATGAGGAATGGTCTTTTTTCTTACAGGTACCACTAAGGCTAAGTCTTTTCCAGTACTCTAAGTTATGTAGGGTCAAAATTTTAAAATATGTAAAAATATTCTAAGTAAAATTCAGGATGGTTCTTTTATTTGTGTTTGATACCATTGCTGTATGTGGTCTCAGAGAGTAGCCCATAACTCCAGACTTCAAAACCAGGGACTCTCTCCTCTGTAGGAGATAGCAAGTCCTCACCCAAATGCGAACATAAACCTCAGGAGGCATCAAGAATATTCATCCTTCTAACTGATAAAAAGACTCTTAAATTCATTCTAATAGAGCGATTTCTTGTTCCTACTTTTATACACTTGCTGACTGACAGATTTCTCAATAGGTGGTCTAGAGCTTCAGGGCAACAGAGAAAGTTACAAATGTCTGACTACTTTTGCACTTAGCCATAAAAAAGACCTTGCAAAGCCCTTTTTTTTTTTTTTTTTTTTTTTTACCAGTTAGTGTTTTCAGGCTACTGGCCAAGCTTACTACACCCATTAGAATTCCTGTCTGCAGTGTGAATTCATCACCTGCACGATGATCTTCACTCACCTCTGTGTCAGGCTCACGCTCAGCACACATAACTGCATGAGAGTACATGGTGATCTTAAAAAGCCAATTGGTTCCTCCTTACTGCAGACCTAGTACTTGTCATCAATTCATCTGACACGTCACCAGAAACAGAGGAAGAACCAACACTAGAATGTAGGAACAGGCAACTATGATGCCTGGGAGGCTGATCTCTCCTGTCACACATGATGCCTCCTCTCTTCTGCCTTTCACAGAAAATTGAACCCTGCAGACAAGATCAAAACATCCCTTTGGAGACAGTTATTATGGCTCCATTATGCTAGGTCTCCAGGTTTATTAAGACTTGCTGCCTGTGCTTGCCATTAGATACCATCACCTTTTAATAATACTTTCTGAAACAGAACTGGTAACATTTTTTCACATCCAAATTAAGACCTGATTATTTTCAGTTTGGGGAGAGTGGAACAAATACAGCAAGCTTTGCTTTTTCTTCTCACTTTCCATTTTAAAACAAATAAATATAGGTTTATAAATAAATCCTGTTAGCTTGTAATTTTACTAGGTTTTGATACCTCCTAAAATTGTGCAAATCTTTCTTTTTCAAGTGTTATGCAGGAGTAATGGCAAGTTGCTTACCTTAAATGCCTTTTAGCTTAATCCTAAATGTCAGTTTAATGACAGCTTAACTTCTTAACTTACAGTTAGGGAAGCTAATATGCAGTAGAGATTCAGGGACAGTACATTAGCTACTCCAAACTAGTGTGCTGCAGGCCCCCAATAAGGAGTATTAAAAGTGGTTTCGTGCCAAATACCTGCCATAGATCCTCAGTAAAAGTTCTTGAGGGATTCAAGCTGGTTTTACAAAATATCTCTCAGTTTCATTCTAAGGTAGATCTATAAAAGCAGGTGAGATGAAGCACCTTGTGGAGATGCCTATTTTTGTTCTTGAATGGATGAAGAAACTACTCACTAGGCTCAAACAACAAACTTTTAGACTTTCAGAGTTCAAATAAATGAATGTAGTTCACAACAGTAGTTATTATACAGGATATTTGTTGTCTAGCTTATAACCTGAAATACCCATGTAAAGATAAAATCTCAGGAGGCTGAGAAAAACAGTTGTTTTGTTCTCATTAAGAACACAAGAAATATGATTAATCATTCCAGCTGCCTGGGATGTATTAAATTCTCTGAATTTTTTCCTTGATTTAAAAAAAAAAATCCAAAAATATTGTGTGATATTTTACTACTTCTTTGAAAAGAAAAGGGCTCCAGCTTCCTTTCGTGGACTTGTAGAGAGCAATAACAACTCCCCTCAACCTCTTCTTCTCCAGACTAAACAATCCCAGTTCTTTCAGCTGCTCCTCACAAGATCTGTTCACCTGTTCTCCAGACCCTTCACCAGCTTCATTGCCCTTCTCTGGACCCACTCTTGGACCTCAATGTCTTTCTTAGAGTGAGTGCCACAAAACTGAACACAATACTGAAGGTGTGATCTCACCAGTGCTGAGTAGAATGGGACAATCATATCAATTTGCATATCAAATTGGAGCAATAGTTGATCATCAATCAGTGACATAGAACTAAAGCAGTTGCACCTTCTTAACTCGAAGATGCAAGACTTGCAATTCATTTCACAGAGAAAGATATTTCAGCAGATATTTCTGTGGTTTGCTGTCTTATTTTTCATTAAAATCTGCCTTGTTGTGTTGCTTTATCTGGATATTTTCTATGGCTCCTGCTATTCCCTCTAGCCTATGAAAAAGACTGGTTGTCAATCTACTGCACCCTCTCTTTGATCTGTGCTCTCTAAAAGTTGTTTCCCAGCTGCTGTAAGATAATACATATCTGACATAACAGGTAACACAAGAGTGGATGAAGTCAAGAGATTTGGTAAGGAGAGGGTTGAGGAATACTGCAAATCAAAATACCTCTGGGACAGGCAGGTTTGCTGAGGTCTGGCAACAGGCCTGATGACCTTTGAATGATGCTGTCCAGGCAAAGCCAAGACAGAAACATGCTGACCCACTAGGAAGGTCTTAGTTTTCTCTAATATTTGCTGAACAAAGGAGCAGCAGGTCTCTGACAGATGTATATTAAAATGTAAGGTTTTTTTACTTGTGTTGTAGTCTTCCATCTTGAGCTGCAACTTCAGTCCACACAATAGCTGATGGTGTCTTTACATATCTTCTATTTTCATTCCCAATACATTTGTTGCCAGTCAAAAGTCAGAGGTTTTTAAGGAAAGAATCCTTCACTTGACTCATTGTTAATATAGTATCTAAGAAACCTCACGATTTCAGTTGGTCAAAAAAAACACACTGCCAGATGGAAGACTGAAGAAAAGCTACAATTTCAACACCCAGAAGTTAACTGCATGTGCTATTGGCATGGACTGGCCTGGGTATGAGCAGGAGAAAAGTACTGCTGTACTTGAAGGCTAGAGAGAAAACAAACAAAAAAAAAAAACCATCAAGAATCAGCCACATCTGCAGCCAACACCTTGCCTCCAGCTGACATCAGCAGTATAAGCAGGGTGCTGGCCACGTCACTCAAGTAAGGTAGAATTGTTTCACATCACACTGCCACTGGTGAAGCCAAGGGATAGCACAATTTCTACCCATGTTCAAAAGGCATCTGCACAATTGGCTGTTGTGGCCCAGCTGTCCCTGGAACAACACTAAGTGTCCCACCAGAGCCAAGGCACTGCTCATGATCCTGTGTTTGCTATTGGGGATTGATCAGTTGCCATGTGGGCACACTGTTGCTCATCTTTTCTAATGCCTCAATAAAGCCTTGGTTTATAATGTTCTCAGACTCCACTGCTGCTCAGACAATAAATTCATTATATATGTGAAAGAGATTATCATTAAAGTATACTTTCCAGGAAAAAAAAGAAAGCTCACTTATAAAATACTTCATCAGCAATATTTGACAGACTCAATGATAGAACCATACAACTGCTGATGTTGGAAGAAAGCATTGAGGTCATTAAGTCCAAACACTTGCCTAGAGCTTGCAATTACACCACTACTACTAAACCTCTACCACTAAACCATGTCCCTAGACATCACATCCACCTATCTTTTAAACACCCTCAGGGATGGCGACTACACCACTTCAGTGGGCAGCCTGTTCCAATGTTTGATAGAAGAATTCTTTCCTAATATTTGCCCTAGCACAGTGACCCCTAACACCAGTTGAGACTGTTTTCTCTCTGTTGCATGTGAGATTTTAGAGGTCTTTTCCAGCGACTACTATTCCACAATTCTGTTATTGACATCATAGCACTGGCATTTCAATACCAACATTATCAGCTGGGGTCACCGAGAGCAGAATATTTTAAACCTTTAAAATTTTCTATTTCATACGTATATGCTGCAGTTCTTTGAAGAAAGGGTCTTTCAAAAAAATCTGTATTTATGGTAAAAAAAAAAATAAAATTTTGTGTTTTTTTTTCCCAAACACTGGAAAACACGGAACCATAGCTTTTCTTCACGGCATGTACATTCAGGGACCACTGAGGAGCTGTCAGTCTCACCAGAAGCAATGTTCACACCCTATTAAGTTCACCAGATTATGCACTGATGCACTGCATAAGCAACTTGCTAAAACAAAACTTTCAGGATGTTTGTACTTTCAAGTTAACATCAACCTGCTGTGCAGCTCAGCAGCTGTTCTACATATTGCTTAGTCATAGGTTCTTCCTCCTGTAAAGGATAGATATAGTATCACATTTCTACTTTGAAATATCATGAGCCACATTAAGAGAGAAGGACAGGAGTAGTGCAGATCTAGCTTTTTCTGCTGGGACAGATGATACATAAGATGCCCATGCAAGGAACAGGAAAACGTTTGTATGGATTTTTACAAAACTGCAGCAGCAAGGAAAAGCTGTGATTTCTTTCTCCAGGGATTAAAAAGGGGTTGAGGAAGCAAAGAACAGTCTGTGATGCTTCAGAAACATCTTCTCCTATCACCTATTCATCCATGTAGTCCCATTGCATTTAATGTCCTTACACAGTAGTGCCCCGATGGACAAATTATGTGGCCAAACTACAGCATCCTTCAGAATTATACACGTGCTCTTGACAGCTAGCTCTCCCTTTTGCAACAGAATACTCAGCCTTCCTTTATCTTCTAGTCAGTTGAAGTAGGCAGCACAAATGGAGTTGAGCACCTTTTTCAAAATGCAACTTCAGATAAAAAGCTCAAGCCCATAGTTCAAAGACTTTCTCTGCCTAAACAGTCAAGTATAGCGTTCTGTGAGCTCTCTTCATAGCCATCAATTGCAGATTTGGAAACATGAGGCATCCCCCTGATCCTTCTTCACCTTGTCTCCTTCCTCTACCCTTCTCAGAACCGAGAAAGAGTTCTTGTGGCTGGTAATGCTAAAAGCTCAAAACCATCCTTCCTCCAGTAACAGTAACAGAAGTCTTTTAAAGAAAAGGGATTTGATCTTCACAGAAAGGTATCTCCAACAATATTACAGAGAGTAGACAATGCTTTCTTAAGACTCTATCCATGAAGCTCTCAAGAACTAGAAGAAATTGAATGAGCTATGATTCTGCAGTTGAAACAAAGGTGTCTGCATCAGCAGTCTAGTAAGCAACATAGACTCTTTTTAGGTGTGACTACTATATATATCCACAGCTGGAGTTCTGCATGTTGCAATAAGAGGCAATGTTGGTACAAGGAACAGCCATGTTTAGGGGTTGAGCTGCTGGCATGGATGCAGCACATAACCAGCTTCCCCATTGGCACTTAACTGGTCTAAACTAGAATGGTGGGGGTGAAGCTCTGATTTCTGTACACATGTGCACGTTGAGGAGAAGGGGGGAGGTGTGCTCATGTAACAGGAATTGCTACCCCCAAACTATCCTACCCAGTAAATAAATATAGCCACCCCACCCACTGATGCTGGCAGTCAATATCAAACTTAAAAGTGATGCCAATAATTAATTCCATAGCTCTTTTTATCAGTATGTTCAAATGAGATAATCATAGAATTGTTTCATTTGGAAAAGACTTTTAAGATCATTGAGACCAACCATTATCTGACTCCCAACTCTGGTGCTATACATGTCCATTAGCTTTTGGAGCAGCTCTACTGAAAAAGAATCTCCTCTTTAATCTTTAGCAGGCTGTAGTTTACCTCAGGCTTTCATGTGATAATACTAAGAGTTTATCTTGCTCAGAACAAAAGCACTGTCCTGGAGCCTCCTGTTCTCAAGGAGTCTATTGTCCTCTATCACCCTCCCTGGTGAGGAAATAAGAAGCCAACAGGAGAAGAGATTTTTAAATAGTGAATTGCTGTTGCAGGAAGGCATTTCCAACATTTTACACTTTGGCAAAAAACGGTACAAGAATATTCGGGTCATGGAAACTTTCTCTTCTAAGAGACATAAATGCACACATCATTGGTATGAAGAGCCAAGTTCAGGTAAGAATACTCAGAGTGCTCTCAAACGTCTTTCCTCAAATAAAGGGGTTGAGAAAATCTCCTTTAGCAGGCAATCGGCCATTCAAGCAGCTGTGATTAGTTCCAGTAAGAATTATGTCTTGCTTCTGCTTGATTAAAGCAACTGTTCTTTTTCACCACCACTAAAATCTGCACTGCTAAAAGAAAAAAGCAAGGAAGGCTAAGTCAGATATGGAAGCTTTCCTCCTGTGACTGGCTTCTAGCTTCCTAAATGCAACACTGGTAGGTCTTCATCTCATCCCTCACTGTCCAAGCTTGATGAGCTCCCTGGAAACAGCCAGCAATCACTCAGACACCCTCAGCTCCCCTGCTCTTTTCCCTTACAAATTCTACAGTACTGGCTATCTGAATTGGAAGCAGCTTCCTTTAGCAGCACATGGCTTCTCCTCCATTAAGGTTTCCTATGTGTTTCCAGTTACCTTCATACTAATGTTTCAGGATAGGGAGTTCCCAACACAGGTTTTCACAAAAGCTCTCATTACCTGTATTTCTTTTCCCAGTTATGCAGGGTTTGGTTGGTTGGTTTGGGGGGGTTTGTTTGTTGGGGTTTTGTTGCTGCTGTTTGTTTGCTTGTTTTGGCTTTGTTTGGGTTTTTTTGTTTATTTGGATTTTTTGTGTGAGGGGTTTTTTGGGGGGGGAGGTGTTTGGTTTATTTTGTTTGGGCTTCTTTTTTTGTTTGTTTGGGGTTTTTTTTGTTTGGGGTTTTTTTTTTTGGCTGGCAGTCTTTTAAATTGATGCACGATCCTCATTTCTTCTGTTGATGGCTATGTACCACGCTGCTGTCCTCTGTCCCACATTCCTCTTCTTTCTCCTCTCTTTACCTTTGAAATGGGAACTCTTTGTGCATCGCTGTCACCTCTGTTTTTAGAGGAGACCTGTCTTTCCCTGCTATCCACCACATTCTTACACACAGCAACCTTTGCAGGTGTATATTCCTCCTTGCTGCCCATTTACGACTGCTCCAGAGCTCCTGTCTGAATAGCATATGCATTCCCTCCTGCACCCACACCATGCAATTTTGGGCACACTCCCCACACTTACCATAGCTGTTGATGGAGATACAGGTTCTGTAGCTTTATGTATGTCCTTAGAACCTGCCAAGCTGATGATAAAATGTGTCATGAGTTCATATCCAGACACCTGAATTGTGGGTCTATGTGTTGTCCTCCTGTATTGTCACTCCAGGAGCTGGATGCTCATGGCAGCTGACCAAGATGCTGTTCTCTCACACTCACTTCAAGGTCTCTCCCCACAATCACAGTTTCAAGCTTTTTTTTTTCACTTTTCCAGCTGACATCTTTTGTTCAAAAGTATCTTGCTCATTTCTTGATTATTTAATTGGGATGGAGGCCATCTAAAGCAAGCTCAGTCATTGCTGTTTTCTTTCAGGCACTGTCAGACTTAAGGCAAACACTCTACAGAACAGTTTAGGGATTCTTTTCATTCACTCATATTCCTGTTTCATCAGCTGTTGTTGCCCAGGCCATTATCAAGAAGGTGCCATGCGGATCCCCATACAAACAATTATACATAAAAGACCAGAGCTTGAAATCCTTTCCTCTCACTGTCCTATGTAGGCATATATATATATCTCTATTGCCAGCAAACATAATGCAGTTTCAACTGTGCAAGTTGAGTTTTCTTATGAGATTACAGCCTTCAGAAGAGACTACAGCAAATATAAAATAAATAACTGCATTTTCCTAAAATAAGGAATTTCTCACTTTATACATAATTGTCACAATACCAGTCCTACATGGGTTTTGATTCTTCAAAAGACAGAGAAGAACACACAAAGAAATTGAACTGGAAAATAAACATCACAGTAGTGTCTTCAAAAACCAGCATGCATTTACAAGATGAGTTGTTGTTTCTTCCTAAAATGATGCTTCATTAACAATCACTGAAGAGATTTTTTTAATCACAGGCAGAGTTATCACCACTATCACTAATAAAGTCTCCAAACAGCACTTCAGATTCTGAGATCCTCCTGCACATTACGTGTGCTGCAAATAGCTGCTGTCAGCCAGGAGTATAGCTGCTGCAGAAGCTGTAGTCCAGCCACAGCAAAATCCTCCTTTTGCATCTTCACATTGCTGTTATTCACAAAGTGTTTGAAACATTGGCACTTACAAATCTCACAGCCATCTCTGCCTGTGGAAAGCTCACCAAAGAAATCCTACATCCCATTGTGGGGTAAGAAAAGTCCATGGCTGAACTGCAACACAATGCTTTACTGTCTGGGTAAGGTTTCATCACCCAGTGAGAAAGGGGATTTGCCTCATCAACCACATGCAGATAAGAATGATGACACCACCAACTGCTTTTGATCCCATTTAGAAAAAGCAACAATAAAATACTGCAGTATTCTTCAGATCTAGGCCATAGGTTAGCCTACAGATGATGACATTTTTCAAACAGGCATTACCTCAGAGTGTCATGACATTATATATAGCATCATGGAATCATATATCCTCTCCATCTCCTACATTTATTGAAGAAAGAACTTAGAGGTGTCATGATGCTTCTACTGGCCCCATGCTGGATAGCAGGGACTGCATGGGTGACCTCTGTGAGGAAAGGATGGGGTTACCATGTGCTGGACACAGCTGTGTCCAGATGGTTCCAACAGACACATCATAGGGGACAGCTGAGCCCAGGAGCCACAGTGGTACTGGGAGAACATATTTAAGAAATGGAAAAAACTCTGTAGGAAACTGTAAAGAAAAAAGTGTGAGAAATGGTGCTGCAGACACCAAGGTGAAAAAAGAAGGTGGGAAGGCTTCCACCCTTTCTTCTCTTTGGTACTCAGCAGTTCTGGAGAAGTTCATATACAGCAAAATCACCTCTGGGATAGTTAGTTTTAAGAAATAGATGCTTCAGGCTTATTTCTATTTCCAGGTCCTTTGTCCTAGCCCTTTTAAGAGTGCTTTGCTTCCTTCTCTTCAAGCGATCCATGCCACACTCTTGCTTTTGCCATTTCCTCCTTCATCTTGCTCCAAATTTGCTTGCTCTTTTTTTTTTTTTTTTGTTTAAACTCATTTAGTAATGGTACATTCCTGTCTAGTGCCAGACTGTGCAAATACTTTAATAGTTAACATTAATTCATGTCCTCTCTGCAAGACTGAACAGCTCAGTACATTGTATTTCATTTGATGAGCTCTTATCTTAAACTGCAACAGCACCTCAGTACCCTATTAAAATTATCATAGAAAAAAATCCAGTCACTCACTAATGCTTTGAGACTGAATCTCCCCCACAATGTTTGAACCACTAAAATAATAATGAATAACAGAATATGACAATGTATAACAGAAAATTTGATAGCTGCTAGTTCTTTACATTGTGTCAGTCTCCTCCTCTATTTTTCTGGTGGTTGGTTGGAGTTTTTTTGTTTGTTTGTTTGTTTTTTAATAGATTTCTGATTTTAATTTTACAGCATTGAGCTTGCTTTCCAAGCAAAGCAACAGAAATAGATATCTTAGTGAATGTTCTCTTCCCACCAAGAAAATCCAGAGCTATCCCCTCTTTTCAAGGAAAGAAGAGTATGTGTGGGTTTGTTCAGGCTGAAATATTAGCATTTACAATCTGTCATTGTCTCACTGCATATTTGGATTGTACTGTTAGCCTTTGGGTAACACAACAGAACACACAGTAATCTGTAACTTTTCCTGAACTGACAATGATAGTGACTTCATCTTGATGGCACAAAATTATCTGAACAATTCTATGGGTTTACTTTCTGAGCTTCTGATTTAATATTGTAATTTTTTTAAATACTAATTATTTTCAGTTCTCCTAATAGTCCTTTCAAATTTAATATTTAAGTGTAATCTTAAACAGATTTTGTTATTGGCTTATGAGTGGAAACATCTGACTTCAGTAAAGGGGTTGCTTAATCCTTCCCAGAGGGTCGTTTCCTACTTCTGTGTACGAGGTTGCTCCACTCTATATTCACATCATTAACAAATTATAAATAGAAGTTTGTTCACAATTCTGGAATATTTAAGGGTTTGTAAAAGTTTTCATCACTGAAAAAATGTAAGTTAAAAGTGGCCAAGATATTTTTGCCAACTCCTGTGGTAATTTTCTGACTATCAATATTTTCCTTAAATGTTTAAGGTGTGAAGATGTTTGGAGAGGCTCTGCTGAGAGGCCTGATAAGAATGCCCAGATGTCAGAAAATGTACATCTCAGAGCTATTGGCAATATTGTGTTCTTAGTTCACAGAATCATAGAAAGGTTTGGCACAGAGGGAGCCTCTCCAGATATCTCATCCAAGCCCTTGGCCATGGGCAGGGATATCCTTCACTAAGTTGCTCAATGCCCTGTTTAACCTGACCTTGAACACTTCCAGTGATGGGTCATCCACAGCTCTGGGCAACTTGTTCCAGTGTCTCATCACTCTCATTGCAGCAAGTGTTTTCCTTGTGTCAAATCCAGAGCCATCCTCTCACAGTTTAAGACTGCTACCCCTTGTCCTGTCACTGTAGGACCTTATTGAAAGTATCTCCCTGGGGTTTTTTTTAAGGGAGGTATAGGCTGGATATTAGGAGGAAGTTCTTCACAGAGAGAGTGATTTGCCATTGGAATGGGTTGCCCAGGGAGGTGGTGGAGTCACCGTCCCTGAAGATGTTCAAGAAAAGACTGGATGAGGCATCATGGTCTAGTTGATTAGATAGGGCTGAGTGATGGGTTGGACTGGATGATCTTGGAAGTCTCTTCCAACGTGGTTGATTCTATGATTCTAATTCCCACAAAACTGAACTGTCTTCAAAGCTTTCCTAACTCCTGTCCCTTTCAGCAGCCACAGTCAAACTTCCTATTAGTGCAGCTTTGATTAATAGTTCTTCCTCACAGCAAACATTTCCAAGAAAACATCCTGTATTGTAATCAACACTTTGCTCAAACTCTTTTGTTCACAGAGGACCACAGATGCATGGAATGTGATACACATTTCTAAAAGAATCGATACAATGAGTCAATAGTTCTTATCTTCTGATGCTGCAATTCAAGTTCCCATTTCTAACATCGTCCTTTGATACTGAGTTTGCCTTTAATATCAACTACCAAATATGATTTCATGTTCATGTTTCACACATGCAGCAAATACTATAACTCAATTTGGTTTTAAACATTTTAATTACTACAGTTTCAGACAGAGCATGATAGATAGATAGATAGATAGCTATCTCAGAAATTAAGTTCCTTCAGCTTTGCATCTGCCATTAATAATTACACTGTGAATCTGCTAATTATAATGTAGAAGTTACCACTAAGAGTTCCTACAGCTGATGTCAGTCCATCTTACTGATTTTTTCAGTGCATTGTGGGTTGAGGATTTTCTGTTTGGATTTTTTCCTTGTTGTTGTTTGTTTGTTGGGTTTTGTTTGTTTGTTTTGATTTGATTTGTTTTGTTTTTGTGTACACATTGCTTCCAGAAAAGCAAAGAAAAAAGAAAGGGGGGGGGGGAGGGAAGGGAAGAATGATGAAAAAAAGGGGGAAAAACTGTTTTTTATTCTATAAGCTACAGGTGTTTCTTTCCTTCCCCCACCTTCCTTTTTCCCCTCCATCTCTAACACAAGTACTCACTTCCATCCATCATATAACAACTTTTCACTCCAGTTTTAGGATTTTCCTCTTTCCCTGAATGCATAATGCCTACATTTGGACACATACTCAGTCTGAACTTTGCTGCCTACCAACACATTTCCCAAATAGGGAAATGGTCATGCAGAGAGGTCAGGTTGCATTTCAGTGCTAATCCTACTGACAACACAGATGGGAATTCAACAAGACTAGTTTCATACTGGGTTTTCCATACTCTTCAAAGCCACCTAAATAAGCTGGAGAGACACATATTCCTCCCCACACTAAAGACTAATTCCTATTCTACTGTACACAACACAATAACCTCTTCTCTGCCCAAACTTTCATTATTCAAAAGGTGGAAATTACAACTTTCATTTTTAGGGCAGCTTCTCCCTAACCATCATCAGGAGTGTCTAGAGACTAAAAGGAACTGCAGTTCTTGTGAATGCGAGCCCAGCCGCATCTGCCCTATAATAATCTGCTTTCACTTAAGAGATGACTATGAGATGACTTTAGCAAAACATTTCAGCACTATATATTCCAAATTAAAAAAACAAGGAAGGATCAATTGCTTACCTAGTATACAGTCAATCTTCTTGAAAAGAAATTCAGATCATCTTTGTGAAACTAAATTTTATTCTAGGATTCATCTGTCCATTATCACATAAGGGTTCTCCACTTCTATGCAGCTAGCTGAAGCTCCAGAGCCAGCTTTAGTAAAGACACCACAAACAGCCACTGATGTCCATATTTTAAGTTGCACCAGGGAACATGGCAGAATCTCCAAGTAATCAGAAGCTTGAGACAATTCCTTTGTCCCCATAAATCTCAAAGTAGTCTTAGATAACATGAATAAATGTGCTTAGTGACCAAGTACAGCAGAAAGAAATTCTGCTTAGTAAAGACCTCTCACAGGGCACTACTAAGCACAGTGAGCACTGAGGGTTTGTGCGTGTAGCGTGGCTGGAAAGCTCAGAATCGTTGGCTGCTGCCTTCTTGTCCACCATCTCTCTCACAGTCCAAACACATATTTCTCTTTTTAATTGGCACCAGCAACAGCTGTAGGACACAGCAAAAATTAATCAAAGCCCATGTTGTTTCTTAGGGGGCAGACATACCTGAAGTAGCTGTTGGCTTAAAACAGCCACCCAGGAAAAAAAAAATGAAAGACCGAAAAAACCCACCTAAAAAAAACAGTAACAGTTTTCAGTGTTTCCACAGAGATGCCCAGCACAACTTATGTCTTACTGGTGATAATTTCTTGCTTTCCTAACCTTTAAAAAAAAAAAAAAGATCTCTGCCTGCACCTTTCCCTTAATATGAAGTAGGGTCTTACAGAGTCTTTGTACCCAGAGTATACTTAGCAGTAGGGACTCAAAGGACCATTATTAACACCTGCAGGAAGCACAGGTACTGTGCCACAACCTTAAAAGGGATGCTGTTTTTTTCCTAAGGATGAGGATCTGCAGCATGAAACTTCCTTCATCTGAGTGTATCTCAAAACCTGCTTAGTGAATACAGTTTCAAATGATACATTGTTCCTGAAAAAAAAAGTAAGGTACTGAGGAAAAACAAAGTGAGAGTGCCGCCTGCTGCTCTCACTTAACAGAGGTTAATGTTTTGCTTTAAGCAATTCAGCTCAAATCTCAGTCAGAGAAAATTTATTCCAGCTCTCGACATGCCAGTGTCACTATCTAACTGCCCTGTTCCTATACTTTTTCCTAGGAAATCTGATACTGGACACTGCCCTGTGCAACCTACTTTGGGGGATTGTACTAGATGAGCTCCAGAGGACCATTCCAAGCCCCATAATTCTGTGATAAGCACATCCTAATGTTGTACCAGTTTAGTAATAGCCCACAAAAGGAATGCTTTCCTCTAAAAATGCTAGGCTCACAACAGCACTAAAACAAAAAACATAGGTAATCCCTCAAAAATATTCCTGATATCTGCAAGAAAATAGCAATAGTTTGTAGTTAACAGATTCTAAATCTAGTTCTTTGATTTTTCCCTCATATGTTAAACAGATCAAGTAAAACAGACTATCAAATACTCAGACAAGTATTTCATTGCTTCAATTTGAACTAAAATAAGTAACATTCTGAGTGTTTCCATGGAAGAACACCCAGAGATTTCTTCAAGCACCAAATATTCTGCCCTCTTCCTCAGACTGTCTTTAGGAGACTTATTTTCTAGCATATGTCTCCACTAAGGATCAACTTCCGAGTCCCTACATCATTTTAATTAACTGAGGATAACATACTGAACTTGAACATTTAAGGTTGCATCTACATTAGTGGTTTAGTAAGCAGCATCATTTCTTGTAAGTATGAATGAGCTCAGAGTTACACAGACCACACTTTGTGCACAGAGCCTGTGCGCATGGTGGATTCTCTCCTGAGCTAAGGACAAAGCTTCAGATCAGGATGCAATCCAGAGTGTCCACTGTTAGTGGGGACACAAAGTACAGCCTTTAAAGCATGAATTCGGCAACTCAGAAGACCTCCTGCTACATGCAAACAAGGGTTCTGGAAATACTTGTATGTCTCATCCTTCGTTTGCAGTTGAAGGAAATCCAAAAGTATCAGCAAGGTAACTGGAGAGCAGTCATAAGCTTCTGGGTGTTAAAAAACAAACAAACAAAACCAAAACAAAACACATAGCCAGAGCAGCATCTTGGCAGGGTCACCTTTGCAAACTGCTAGCTGACAGACACAAACTTATACCTGGCTTTTCTACTTCCATCAAACACTGGAATAGGCTTCTGGGATACAGAGATGTGGTGCTGAGGGACATGGCTTAGCACCAGACTTGGTAGAGATAGATAATGGTTGGACTCAATCATCTTAAAGGTCTTTTCCAGTCAAAATGATTCTATGATTCTGAAGAGGACAACTTAAACACAGTATTTGCCTCATCAGTGTAAGTGATCTTATACCACCACTACATTTCAGTTCAAGAGAACCAAACCAAGGACAGCGACCTGAGGGTCACTGCATTGACTGTCAAGAGATTATTATTCTGGTGAACTCAGTCAGTGAAAGGACAAAAAAATTAACTGGGAGAACAAGGGCTAGGGGGAACGAAAGGCAGAGCAGCCATTTTCCTATGATCATACATTTAATTTGTTTTCATTAGGACAATTTCAATTTCTGATAACCCACACACATAAATACAGCATCCGGTAATGTGTTAGGAAAGCCTGTTCCGAAGCCATTGTTCAGCAGGGGAAAATTTAATTCCACTCCACAACAAACAGCAGTAACAAGGAAAGGATGCCAGAAGGAAGACTGGAAAAGGATGAACGTGGAAGGTACTGTTTCACATACTGCTGTGCATAAGGTCAAGCACACAGAGAAGCATTATCCTTTAATGGATAATCAGGCTGTGGAATAGATTTGCAGTGCTGCCTCAGGTGTCATCATATTTTGCCATTGTCCTTTCTCTGCTGCATTTTTTCTTTTTCATTTTGTATCTTCTGGTATGCCATCAAAAGGCACTGCAGGGGATATTTTTTTTTTTTTTTAAACAAATGGCTACTATCTAACTTTCTGGCAGAGCTGGTTATAGTATAAGCAGGGCATGGAAAGACTGGACACAGAAAGTGAAAACAGGACAAGGGAGCTGGTGAAGGAGATCTCCAGTTGTAAATATTTTCCAAGAATGAAGGGTAGGATATAGTTACTGGGTAGATGTTGTGCTTAGGTTTAGTAGTAGTAGCTTAGCAGTAGTGGTGGGACTGTGAGCAAAGGGCAGGCAACTGGACTTTATGATCTCAAAGGTTTCTTAGGACCTTAACAGTTCTATGATTCGATTTTTTGCTGAATTCCTCTGTGAGTTTTTTCCATCTAAACCCCACAGCTCTCCATTTGAAATTGTCTACTTTTTGAAACAGACAGCACTTGAAGGTGCCCTGTGGACAACCACTTCTGTGATGTTTGTTTGCCAATGGCAATTTGAAGAACAGATCCATTTTTGCGTGTTTCACTGTTCAAACATCACAAAATCCTGCAACTGCAAACATTAGGCTTGCAACTAAGAATTCTACACTTCCTTGGTCAACAGCTCTAAAAAATAGTCTTTGCCCAAAATGCTATATGCTGGTCTCCTACTTGCATTCATCACCGGCTTGGAATCATCTGTGCAACCTGACCTTTCCCACAGGTTTCTAAAGATCTGATGCTCACACAATTCCCTTTCCAGTGCCTCAAAGCTTCCATCCACAGATCTGCTCCTTGTAAAGTGATGACAGTTCAGGTTTAAGAGGAAATTCAAATCTCTGTCCCTACCACAGGCACCTACAAAATATAATGTGCAAGTTTTCTTTTCTCTGCAGTAGGATGCCTTCTGCAGGACACCCGATAAGGGTGTGTATCTCACCACAGCTGGGAAGTCCTCCTCACTCAAAGTCTGATGATTTGCAGTTATCATCCTCACTACAAGACAGACATCGAGGTCCTGGAGCAAGGGGTGCAGAGAGGGGGGTCTGGAAAGGTCCAGAGAATGGCAACAAAGCTGGTGAAGGGTCTGGAGAACAGGTCTTGTGAGGAGTGGCTGAGGGAACTGGGGTTGTTTAGACTGGACAAAAGGAGGGTGAGGGGAGTCCTTTTTGTTCTCTACAATTACCTCAAAGGAAGTTGTAGTGAGGTGGGGGTCAGTCTCTTCTCCCTGGTAACAAGTGACAGGACAAAGGGAATACACCAGGGGAAGTTTAGGTTGGATATTAAAAGAAACTTCTTCACTGAAAGGGTTTTCAAACACCGGTATGGACTCCCCAGAGCAGTGGTTGAATCCCTAACCCTGGAGGTGTTTCAAAGATGCAGAGATGTGGTGCTGAGGGACATGGTTTAGCAGCAGAGTTAGATAACGGTGGAACTTGATGAAGTTAAAGGTCTTTTCCAATCAAAATGATTCTATGACTCTGTGATTTCACTGAAAAATCCACCAGAGAAGTGCCATATAAAAACCACATCCAGAACACTATCCACAATCTCTGTCACAATCCTCACAACAGTGGACTTGTCAGCACTGGTGTGCTATTCTGGGAGACAATAGACTATAGTACATATGATATCACATTGCACATGAAGAGTGGTGTGTGAACCAGCCAAAACATCATCACCACAGCAAGGACCCCAGCCAGTCAGGATTAGACCAACAAAGCCTAAAGACACACCCCAAAAATTCTGAAGGAATAATACTACAGAACAGCTCATGAATCTATAAAACCTGAAATTGCAAAAAAAGATGGAGCAGGGTTAAGTGACTGCTCTTCAGCCTTCCTGATGCAAGATGTTCTAGAAGAGCTCCCATACCCTTACCAGAAAACTGCAACATGTGAATACTCTCAGGTCATACATTTGTATGTATGTATTTGCAATTACTTCCACATCTGAAATTATCTTATGTAAGTGCTTATACGTGTGTCTTGGTTTCTGTTTCTAGAGATCAGATCTTAGCTATTGTGTTCAGATCTGGTCTGAGCCATTCAGTCAAACTACCACCATCAGAGCTATGGACCATTAAGGACATGCAACAGACAAACACCAGAAAGTGATGACTACACATAGTTCTGGGATAAAGAGGTGGATATACTTTTTAGATCTTGGCTGTCTTTGTTGCTGAATTACTGCCATTTTTCCACCTTTCACTCTTGATTCATTAGAGGAAGATGATAAGCAAGAAGCAGCAGGAGCCTCAAAGTACAAGATTTATATCAAGTGTTCAGTCTCACAGATGAAAAGGCTGAGATCTCCCAGAACATGTTTTAAAAAAAAGTCTCTTCTAGTTGCTGATCCTGCTCCTGCCACTCCCTGCTCCCTGCAGCACAAACTTCCCCTGCATGCTAAAAAATGAGGAGCAGGAGGGGCTAGGATGTGCCTTAAGGACATGCCTTTAAGAAGAAAATACAATGCTGACACCAAGTACTGGAAGCAGATCAGATACAACCATGAAAGTTGCCCTGCACATCCAAAATACTCCTATTCCTTTCTGCCTTTTATTACAATATCTGTGTTACAACTTAAATGCACTTTATTGTGTGCCATGTGCAAAGCAGTCACACATCAAAGAAACGTAAAGGCACTTAATTTCCATATCATCCTGTGGAATGGCACAAGGTGATACTTCTGAGGTGAGAAACAATCAATGCAGCATCTCTGAGAGAAGGAAGCTTCAGAGGGAGTCAAAGAGAAAGCAAAAGTGTATAATTAAGAGCAGGATCTAAGACTGTCAGCACTGCTTTTTACTTGCAACTACATTTTGTCTCTTCCACCTTGACAGGGCAAAGACCCCAACAGAAATTTTGATTGTTTTGCCAGAACACAACAGGGCTCTGAAAGAATTCTGGGGAAATCTGTGGTGGTCTGAGTGGAATAATTCAATAGGCGATCATGGTAGTAGGTAGAGAACAAAAGGATATTTGCATTTCAGACTATCTGTATGGTTTGTGAATACTGGAAAAAGAAAAGTAAGCCTGAAGAAGCCTGGAGCTGTTCTGCACTGAACAAAAAGCCCTGACAGAAAGAGGATGAAAGAGATGAAGTTAAGGAGGCAAGATTCTGGGGGGGGGGAAACAAAACAAAACAAAACACACCCCACCCAAACAAACCCAAACCAAATTAAAAAAAAATACAAAAATATTTCACTTCAAGGCTAATGCAATAGTATTTAATGAACACAACTAAGCAGCTGATTTTTCTAACTTAAGTTGTGGAATCATAGAATCAGAAAAAAAAAAAAATAGGTTGGAAGGGACCTCAGGATGCCATTTTAACCTTCTGCTCAAAGCAAGGAAGGTCCACTAGGACACCAGACCAAACTGCTCAGGGCTTTATCCAACTGGGTCCTGAAAACCTCCAAGAACAGGCATCCTGCAGCCTTTCTGGATACTTCCCCCATGCACACCACCACCCCCACCCCCAAGATTGTCCTTTTGAGGAGAAACCTTTTCCTTATATTCAGCACAAACTTTTCATTTTATTTTCCCACTACACCACCATAGAAGCCTGTATCTATCTTTTTGATAAGCCCTTCATAATCACTGGCAGGATGCTATTAAGAGCCATCTATTCCCCAGGACAAACAAGTTCAGTTCACTCAGCACTCCCCCAGAGAAAAGCTTCAATTCTTTGCACATTCTGATGTCTCTCTGTTGAACTTTTCCCGTTTATCATTATCATCCTTGTAGTTGAGGTATCCAAAGACAGATGCAGATGTGGTCTAATAAATGCTGAATCTCTTAATCTCATAAAAGCATTGAATCATTTTGGCTGGAAAAAGACCTCTAAGATTATGGAGTCCAACTGTCAACCTAGCATCCCCATGGCCATTAAACTATGTCCTGAACAGCCCAGGAAACTGCTGTCACACCACTCTTTCAGATTCAGCTTTTTGCCCTCCAGCAACTCCCCTGCACTCCCCAGCTCAGCAGTGCTGCTCCCCAGCCAGTCAGTCCCAGCCTGCAGCACTGGGAAATCAGCATTATAAAGCAATATAGGTCAGAACTCTGGAGGTCATCCAATCCAACCCTCTTTCTCAAAAACAGGGCTAATGTCAAGCTTAGATTAAGTGGCAACCATTATCAAAACCTGAAACTCACAAATGACATACACAGAGCAATCCATGGGAAAATTTCAATTCTATTTCTGAAGAAATCTTTAAAACACTGTTGCTGTTGTTACCTGCCACGCGTCCCTGAGAGAACCTCAGCTCACATACTTAGGGTAGCAGGCAGCAGGATCCAGTGCACTGCCACAGACATGTTCATGATTACATTAGCAGACAAAGAAAAAAAAGGGAAGTGGGGAACATGAAAAGGAGAAAGAACAGTTTGTAAGAAACAAGGGGAAAACCAAAGGACAGATCTGGTAACATCCCTCTGGAACTTTAGTTTCCTCTCAATGGGAAAACCAGATCATCCCCAGTGGGGGTCTGCACATCTTAGGCTGCTGATGACTCAGATCATGACCTCAAGCATCCCACAGCTGGCAGGAGAATCAGCAAAAAGAAGCATTTCACCCACCCTGCCTGGTAAAGGCAGCCACCCACCACTGACTGCAGTGTCAAACAGCAGAATCACAAAAACCAGTGAAAGCCTCCCAGCCTTGTCACTGCCTGTAACCTGTAAAAAACTGCCCACTCACACAAAGATCTTCACAACTTCTACCCAGATTCAGCTGATGAGGTGAATCCCACATGAAGTAGTAACTAAAAGTTATGCAGAGTTTGCTACATTAACGTTGGTTAACTCTTTGGAACTGTAATGGCAGAGGGATGCCCAACTACTTTGCTTGATGAACTTTTGCACAGAATGGCTCAGTCAGGTCACAACTCATTGAAAGCAGTCCTCCAGGAAGGGTGCAGACACACAATTTGAGAGTAGCAATCCACATGACAAACCAAGGAACAATGGGCATGGTGCAACAAACAATTCAAGTGCCTTTGAAAACAATGTATTTTAAGAACATCCTTATACTGCATTAGAGTTCTCTGCCTGGAGATCAAGCTCAGGAACACTGAAAAAAACCCTGAGTCTCACCAACTCCCAAGAAGAACCTCAAAGACGGGTGGCTGTAGATCAAGATGCCCACTAAGGACAAGGACAGCAGAATAACTGCAGGCTGTGATCCAAAAATACTTACATGTGACCTCTGATCTTTTAATCAGAGAATGCATCTACTGTCATATTGACCTACACTAAGACACTTATAACCTATTAATATTTTCCATATTGTATATTTTAATTCATGCTTAAAGACATTAAAGTTCTTCATAACATTTCCCCAAGCAACTGCTGGTTTAAGTTGAGGCTGTTATAAGCAGTTTCAGCCACAAAAGCTTGAAAAGCTTAGACATATCAAGACAACACCATCCCTCATAAACAAAATCCAGTTTTTCCATGGGTCACAGTCTGCCAAACGGAACATTTCATATAGCAGGTGTAAATAATAAAATGGTGTAGGACACATTTTGGTCAGCACGAGGACAGCATAAATAGAATCATGAATTGGTTTGTGTTGGAAGATACAATTTTTCAAAAGTATTTTAACAATAGATCTTATATTGCAGAGCACTTCAGCTTCTTAAGGCAAAAAACTGAAGATGCATTACCCCAAAAGCAAACCTATATCTCAGAATATGAATGAAAAAAAAAAAAACACCACTACAATTATCTAACTATCTGCTAGTTCAAAGAGTTATCAAATAAAATAAAAGAAATTAAACATTTCCATACTTGTAGAAAACTTCGGAGGGAAAAAAAAAATGTTCTTTAAATTTCTTGTGCAGAATTGGAGCCGCATTTCCCTCAGCAGCAACTGAGACGCTTCCAAGTGGCATCTAGCACAGTACCATAAGATATGCTAGGGAACATCTAGGGCCACATCTAGCATTTAAACTTGAAATTCGCTATCATAAGTAGGCTTTTTTACCACCTAACTTATTTTTCCAGTGACATAAAGTTAAGATAAACATCTGATTTTAGATCATTTTCTGTGAAGTTTTTCAGTTGCTAAAAGGGAAGAGAAAACAAACAAAAACCCACAAAAAACCCAACGAAAAAATACAAAACAAAACCCAAAAAAACCCAATCAAACAAAAAACCCTGCAAAACAAAAAAAAAACAAGCCACCTTTTACCAATCTACTATTTATCTTCCCTCCAATTTACTTGGATAACACAGAACTGAAGAAATTGCATAGCAATCTGGATTTTACAATGGGAACGAGTTTTAGAAACAAAGTTACATATTACTATAAGTAAGTAACTTACTTTATGTGTTATCATTGGCACTGCGTATTTCAGGTTGCTAGAGTGTTTTTACAATTCAGGTCTAAATGGAGCATGCTGCCTCTGCAAAGAGGCTGTAAAAGGTCACTTGTCTTTCCCCATGAAAGAGCTATGTATCTCTTACCTTTTAAGTGTCTTCTGTTTCACATTTCATTCACTCTTCACTAAAAGAAAGATAAGCTATACCCCGCAGAACAACTGGCAATACTTGTGCTTCTACTACCACCTGCTGACAAACAATATTACTGACCTATCCTACTCAGTCTTCAAGAAGCAACTTCTATTTACCTATAGAAAACTTTCCACTGCTACTACAGTGGCTTACAGTAAAGGCTACAGGATTTTTGTTTAATACAGTATGTAGTAGCCATATGCCAATAATTTCCTATCCCATTCTAACTTGTCCACATCACAGACTCACCACTGATTTGCATATTCCACTCATAATGCAGCTACTGTATCCTTCATTCATTGAAGCCCTCCAGCTGTTGCAGGTGGTTAGTCATTAATTACAAGAAATTGATCCCTCGTTTACAAAACTCAAAAATAATTTGATTTGTTCCATCAGCCATGAGACTTTCCAAATGAGACGTCATTTTCTTCCACTCTTATTTCCCAATCTATAACGTGGAATCAAAATATCTTTTCCCCATGATCTGAAAATTGAAAGCACAATGATAGTTGAAATGACCACTATAAAAGATCTTACTTAATTTTACAGTGCTTTAAATAAAAACCTTGATTAACCTCCCCATACTATTGCTGTTGAGAATAAGACCACCAAAAACCTAAAGCAAAACAGAGAAATAGGATTTCAGGTACCCCACACTAAATTGCACAGCTGTGGCCATGGAAAGGGACTAGTTCACAGCAATGAACTGTATTTGGCTAAATGGTAGCCTAAATGGAAAGAACTTGTTGTAATATTTACTTATAGATGCACTTACAACGGAATCCAAAGCTTCACAGCCAATTAAGCTAAAGTGTCAGAAAAATAGTTTCATGAAAGCAGAATGTGGAGATATATACGGCAGTAAGGTGTGTTTGCCAAAGGTAATCCTGCATGTGGTGATAGGACATGTGGTGACAGGACAAGGAAGAGTGATAAGAGTGATGTTAAACTAAGGTAGATTTAGATTAGACTTTAGGAAGAAGATCTTTATAATGAGGGTGATGAGACACTAGTAGAAGTTGCCCAGAGAAGATGCAGACACCTCATCCCTGGCAATGCTTAAAACCACGCTGAATGAGGCTTTGAGTAATTTGGTCTAGAAGAGTTGTTCCTGCCCATGGCAGGGGGCTGGAACTAGATTACCTTTAAGATATCTTCGAGCCTAAAACATTCCACGATTCCATATAGCTTCCCCTAACGTCCCGCGGACCGAGGCACACAACTGGCAGCAGCCACCGATGTCTCGCGAGAAGACGCCGAAGGCAGACCCGGGAGAAGCTCAACATCTCGCGGGACTTCGCTGTTCGCCAACACTGGCGGTAGGGGCTGCCGCCATGGAGCAGCCTTTGAGCAGTCCGCCGGGACTGTCCGCCATCCTGGCGGTAAGGAGGCATCTGGGGCCGGCCCAGCTGCTCGCCCGGGGAGAGGGGAGGAGGCACCGATTTCTGTGTGTGTACGAGACGCGGGGAAGACCCGCGCTGGGATATTCGTTTCTTCCTCAGGGGCGGACTTGAGCGCGGTTCGTGAGGGAAATGGGTTGTGGTTACCGTGCCGGAGAAGGAAGGCTGCCGGCTCTAGCTGCCTAGTAACAGTCCTTCTCCTGCCATGGCCTCATCGGCTTTCCTTTTGCTTGTAGAGGACGGACTGGTCCGAGCCTTGGCTGATGGGGTTGGGCGTTTTCCACCTCCTCTGCTTCCTTCTGACGTGCATCTCGTTCCAGCACTACCGGCTGCAGATAGGGCACTTCCTCTGCATGGGTGAGTCCGGTGCGCCTGCCCCCCGAGCTGGCACTCGGGCGGCGAGGGGCATCTGCCTTGTTTAAGCTGATACTGTTAAATAGCTTCCTGTGGTCTCTTGAGGACTACCGTTTTCTTTATGTACTTGCCCAGTGCATGCGTTGTTTGCTTTGCAGCAGACAACGTGCGTGCAAATTAGTATTTATTTTGTAGGAGTTTTTTGTATATACATGATGAACTGCAGCAGAAGCTGCTGTGACCTATAAATATGGTTTTATTTAGTTGCTAAGGCTGAGGTACTGTCATAAAACTCCAGCCTTAGAGAGGATCTGGGATAAGGTTTCTACATGGTAAATGCTTCCCAAGAAATTGTTGCTTTGCTGGAAATCAGCGATGAGCTAGCAATTCCAAGTAACCAAGGCTGGATTTTCTACTGAGTTTTCAAATTTTTTACACAACAGCGCTATTCCATCGTGCTTCCAGGGTAGTGGAGGAAGAATGAGCAATTAAGAGATTTGCCGGCAGAAAAACACTTGAAGACTGTTGACTTTTGAAAGTACTATTTAAAGAACAAGTCAAGTTGGGAAAGGAGCTCTAGCATCCTCAAAACTTCAAATAACTTAATCCAGCTGAAGCTAAAGTTTTAATAACATTAAGTAGCTCTGGAAAGGAAACTTCTGTACCTCTGCTTATAACTGTGGAATTTAAGATGATCAACAGGGGGTTGAATAACAATGTACTGTTCATGACACATTAGGCCCGAAAGCTCCCTATAAGAATATGGGCTTTGCTTTCTTAAATTAAATATTCTTAGTAACATTCAGAATTCCCAATGACATGCCATTTACTTTAGACTCTTTATCTGAAGTATTCCTGTCATTACTAGCACTGGTATGAATGCCCAAGGTGGAACTGACCATTGCTGGCTTTTTCACACAGATATTATGTCAACTTACTATTAATAAAAAGAGTGCATAAAAGTATCCATATTGAGTCCAACCCTTGTTTGTACCTGAAAAACTAAACCACTTTAGGTATGTCTGCAGTATAAATAATTTTGTGTTGTGGATAGTCAGAAATAACTGAGGAAATTATGAAATTATCACATTGGTTTACTGTGGCAGCTGAGCAGCTATAGTTATGTTTATACTGTGCAGTATAAATTAGAGATCACCCTGATGATGGCAAAACGAGAGCACCCCTTCATATGAGGGGGCTGGACAAAGTGACATTTAAAGGTCCCTTCAACTCAAACCATTCAATGATTATATGATATCGCCAAACTAATTATTTAATTGCCTTGTGCAGGTCATCTTTAGGTGACTTTTTTGAACTTTCTTGGTGGAAGTTGCTACAAGGACAAACTTACAATTTTGTAATTGTATTGCTTTTCTGTTAAACATGATTACACTGAATTTCCCTACTGCCTTAATAGCTGCATATTGCATATGTAATTGTTGATTAATAATGTGCTAGTTCTCACCTTACTGCAGCTGACTGTCCTGCTATATACCTCCTCAGACAAAGTGTGTGTTTTACCAAAATGCTTATGTATAATTGGTACCCTAACTTCAGATAGTGAGGGTAGATAGAGCAGTCTGACATCATGACATCTAAAATGATAACTTAATTCTATGCCAGCTGGGGAGAGTGCTGGCATTTCTTTTTACAGACCTAACTTACAAGCAGTCACCAACAGACTATTGGAAAAAAATACTGAGATTTGGGGCTTTATTTATATTTATTCTTTTTATTAGCCATTTGTATGCTGAGCTCTTTCTGTAAACTCAGTAGGATTTTATGTCTGTTTGTAACACAGTAGGTATGTTTTGTGGTCACTTTATACTTGTTAGTATAAAACTGAATTTGTCTTGTACAGTTAACCATTAAATGTGTAATGTGATCTTGTGAGGATCATGGAATTCTAATGTCTGCTATGTATACATCGTTATATGGCAGAACCGAAATACTGCAGCTAATATTTTTCTTCTGTTGTACAGCGAGCTTGGTGTACTGCGCTGAATATATCAATGAATTGGCAGCTATGAATTGGAGGTAAATGTTTGCACTTGTATTTTTGTATTTGAATGTATGTTCTCTCAAACACATTGTTTTCATTATTTCATTCCCGGAAAATGTTAATCACTCATGTCTCATCAGTAGAGTGTGGTGGCAGAGGGTCTGCTACATTGATTAATATGAAACTTCTGAATAAAACCATACATTGCAACATAGTTACCACTTAGCTTCCAAGAAAAGGGTGATTTTTAATAGCTTATATATTTATCATACTGCTTAAAATCCGGGTTTATATGGCTGCTTGTAAACTAACTAGAGAACTAAGACAAAAGCAGGTTGTGGTGATGAAGGGGAAAAGGATGTGAGCTTTGATTTTATTTGTTGGTTTATTTTGTTCTTGTTGGGTTTTCTTTGATAGCAACTCATGTTTAATAAGCTAAATTTAAGCACCACTTCCCAAAAATATCACTGCTATTTTATGTATTTACTTATATTCATAAAAAGCATTATGATTTGTCTGGTTTACTAAGCTTGTGTATCAGAACTAAACTGGTGGCTCGTTTTCATAAGCACTGAACTGACATTTCCCTGATGGAACTGGAAAATACGTGGTTAACGCTACTTTATGAAGGCATCTAAATCAAAGTATGTTTCACTTCAGGTATACAGGACATAAACTACAACTTTGCTACACGTATTATTTCTGTTTTCTAATACTAGTAAGCAAAACGCCTAAGAATGTGATTTCAGACAGACTTCAGGATAAGCATGATTTCCAATGCACAGATCTATGAACTATTGCTGTCACATTAGTAAGTTACTTGAGCTAAGATAATTGTAATATATAGTCAGAACTGATGAGATACTGTCTCTTTGCTCTGACTTAGTACAGTAGAGTGCTGCCCTATATTGGGTATCTGAAGAAACAGATTAATCTGTACATGTCAAACAGTTAGTATGAAAGTCTAATGGTATGTGAATTACACTAAATAAAGCTTCTTTTTATTTTTTTCTTTATTTTATTTCTTCCAGGATGTTTTCTAAATACCAATACTTCGATTCAAGAGGAATGTTTATTTCACTGGTATTTTCAGCACCACTGCTGGTGAATACTATTATAATTGTGGTATGTATTTGATAATTTATTTATATACTTTCACTAAATTGGTGGATTAGTTAAATTTAATCATTTGCTTACTTTTCAGGTCACCTGGGTTTACAAAACTTTGAATGTTATGACTGAACTGAAGACCTTGCAGCAGAGAAGGAAAGCAGAAAAAGAGAAAAAGAAGTGAAAGTGCCTAACACCATTTCATTTTATTTTTATTGCAATAATACATATTGAGGTAATCAGTCCTTCTGTATGTTTATCCAGAAACAGCAATGTTTTTGTGTCTGATGTTAAGGGGACTTTACAGCCTGTGCCTGTGAACAATGAAGTGAAAGCAGATGCCTACAATGTGTTTGAACTGGCTGTGAAATTGAGGAATTTGTGCCCTTCAGTGTAAGATGTTTTTCCACCATGACCAAGGCTACTAGTGTTTTTGAGATGCAATCATCCAGCCTGTTTCCATTTGCCTGTGTATTTTTAACTATGTCTTAACTGTGTTTATCAAGTATCCAGTCTTCTGCTGCTTAAGCCAACTGGAGCAGTGTTGTGAAATCCAGTAAATGAGGGACTATATACAGAATACCTCAGGAATCCATGCTTCTGTGAAGCATTTCACTTCTTTACAAATTGTTTCATACTTCCTTATGTGTATTGTGTGCCCATCATATTTATAAATAAAATTATCCACCATGTCTTAAATTGTTTATTTGTATTAATTCTTCATTGTATTTTTCTTTTTTTTTTCCTTAAAGTTTGGTAAAAATCTTAATTTGTGTAAGTAATTAAAAATATTCTCTGATTTTTTTTTTTATTTACATTTAGTGATTTTAGTGCCACTAGATAAATATCTTTTCTTAAAACTGGATTAATTTTTAACATTTTTTTGTGTATTTGTAGAACAGAAGGGGAGAAGTTTTATAATCTTCTATGCAATTCTGTTGCTTTTATTTATGCTTTAATAAACTGACAATGAAAACTAACTCTAGTGAAAATTAAGAACATTCAGTTTTGCTCAGAGTAACTTGTGTTTATTGGATTAAGAAAATTTTGGGGGAGGAATAAACACAATGGAATATTGTCCACAAATACTTAGTAAAAGGCATATCTGGAATCAGTTAAACCTGTGTTTACCTGAGAAACCTACACTCCTGTGTAAACCAGATGTCATTTAAGACAGGATAAGATTATCTACAGAATTGAACTTAGACTAATGTGAAGAACAGTTTGGTACAAAAATGCAGAATACTAAAGTTTTTAAGCTAAGTATTTGTGACATTAATTTTAAATGCCCTGCATAATCTTCACAAGAGTGAAAATACAGACCTGAGGGAGATAATCAGATGCATACTCAGTTTGCACATCTAGTTAGTGAAGGTCTTTATGGAGGGCTTCACAGCATTGTGGGAAGGTAGTGCAGTGTTAGTCTGGGATCCATTTCTTTACCTCATGCATGGAGCATGACTCTCTACACTTCAGCTAGGCTGCTTTATATTAGGAAACTAAATAGATGTGGGTTTGCTGCATTGTCCCACAATTACCCATTTTGGTGCAATCCTTGATGCAATGTTGAGCAGGTAACTGTCACTTCTCCATGAAAACATCTCAAGTGGTCTGGTAGATAGAATCTGTCTCCTGTTTTGAAGGAATGAATTGAATCTATCCAAATGGCTGCAAGTTAAGATGTGGCACCCAACTTCAGGGCCCAGTAACAAGCCTGTTCAGTTTTATGTAGATAGATGTAGTCCTGGTCTACTTCAGAAAAGTTTGGCCTTTTTTGTCATGCTTTGATGGGAAGAGGATTTTTATATTTGGCTCTAAACCTGACCACGCAAATGTGCTGACTCCCCCGGTGAACAGTGCACAACAATATGACAGTTGTTTAGTGTCACATACTTAAAGCTGTAGTACCTTGTCATACTGAGATGCCACCTGGTATCAGTACCCTCTGGCTTCACAGCATCTGTGAATTTGATTCACAGTAAATGAGATGGTTCAGAGCAGCTAAGCAGCAAGTCTCTGGCAGTGAAAAACAGTGTGCCTTATTTAGTACATCCAAGACAAACTTTCCTCAAATCGTTCTATACTTTATGTTGTTTCCTCTGAGGTAGAAAAGTATGTGAAACTGGTGAGATACAGCAATTAGAACTGTCCTTGCTAGTGTAAGAGACAAAATTACTTCTTCTGCGTGTCCAGTTTTGTGTTGCTCTTGCTTGGCACAAGATTTACTGGATAAATTCTCACTGCTTTTGAAGGTCCTAGGTGAAATTAAAAAAAAAAAAAATCTTGTGGTTGTTTAAATTCTTCCTCTCAGAGTAGATGACCTTTCAGGGAGTATTTCATTTTATGTTGAATTGCCAGAGTAATTTTGCCCTTTAATATAAGATCCCAGGGCATTACAGCCCTTAAGCAGAGTTAAAACACAAAGAACCCTGAAGCGTGAGGAGCAGGCCCTTTATTTTTAATTAGAAAGTGAAAATTAATTTATGCTGTATATGCCTTATGTATGCCTTTTGATTTTTGATAGCACTGACAATGTGATAGCTAGCAGGCAGGTAATACTTTAGAAAGTATCAACATGATGGGGATTTTTCATGTTCTAAAAGTATTGCAGGGTGAAACTACAAACAGCTCCAAATGCCAAAATTATATCAGTACTTTTTTGAAGGATGAGCATCTCACATAGTACACTCCAGAACTGTAAGCCTGTTGCTTTTAAACTTTCCCTGGCTACTGAAACTATAAGTAAATGTGATATAAATTTTTACAAACACACACAAAAAAAGTGGTTTCCATTTATATGTTTGGCCAAAAAAAAAAAAATAGTCCCTTTTTCTACATTTCAGAAAGACTCAAGCCTAACCTCTGGCTAACCCTGCCTAAGAAACACTAAGTTTAAGACCTAAGTTGGGTTTAAAAAAATATTCTTTAACCATAAGAGAAGCCCTAAGAATTTAGTAAAGCCTGACTTTTCTTCATTATGTGTCTGGATTTATGAAGTGGTAGTGCAATAGCATAATGTAAGGGCCTATTTGCTGACAAACCAAAATAATTACATCATGAATTTAGAGACTTTTGCCTACTTAGACTGTTTTATGTATAAGTGAATGAGAGCCAAATGTTTAAGGCTGCTGGAACAGCTTTGCTTTTAATTGGGAGTCCTGAATTTAGGTTGCTTGTGAAAGAGCCTGTATATTTTGTTTGGAACATGCATACAGAAAAGGTAGTAGCTGCTCAGTGGGATCCTTTGAAGAATAAGAGGAGACAGAGGTGATTTGTTACTGGTTCTGTGTGTCTTGCAAGCAGTGATTCAAATCTTCAGCCTTCCTTAACATCTTTCCACAACAGCACATGGTATCCAATGGTGGGGGAAAACATTAAAAGGGAGAAAGTCATATTTGCCTGTTGCCTTCAAGATAGTAGAATGTCGTTCTGTTGTATATAAATCTGTGAAAAGCTAGATTACCAGAATTTAGTTGGGAAGCTTCCCGGAGTTTGAATTCACATTGTTCCCTATGAAAAGTAATAACTGAAATAAGATGAATTTCTAAGAATGAAAACCAAGAATTCTCTCTTTTTCCACATCCACTGAGATGCCATATGTTTAGCATGGAGCTATATTTCCACGCTTTTTGGTCCAAGGAATTTCATTATGCTAGACAAAATGGAACAGATTGAATAAGAGAATGTGAATGTCTTTGCTCAGGAGTATTTGCTAGTTTAATAGGTAACGTGCTTTGGATTTCCCTGTCTCCCATAAAAAACAGGTATCTCCCAAAGGCATGGAAGCACAGAAGATTGAGGCTTCCTTCATACTTTGAAGGACAGTCTTAGTACTTTTATCAGCGAGATCTTAAAAGAAGGGATCTATTTGAGTTATGTCAGATGGTGATCTAGTGTGGCTGTAAATCCCAAAAGGAGCCAGGGTCTATGGACACTACCAATTGCTTGGTAGATTTTCAGATCAAGCTCAAATCTTGAACTCCTGTTTTCCATAGGAACTAGGAATTTCAGGAGAAAGAGAAGTAGTGATTCTCTGTATGAACAAGATAGAAGAGAATACAGCTGTAGCGTAGAGGGTGATCTATTTCTTTAAATACAGTTAGACATTTTTGCTTTTAATATAAGCTCGATTTAAAAGCGAAGTTTAACTTTTCACAGTATATGAGCTTTTATGGTTAATATATCAAAGTATGTTTCTGTTTAGGACATTCACATACTGTGTATATTTTTTCTATTTAAATATTTTAAACTACGGGTAAAGTGTTTTAATGTGTTTCAAGAAAATACAGGTATTATGTGTTTCTATGCATAAAGAGGAGATCATTACAGCTAACGGAACTCACCACTGGATGTCACTATCTGACCCGCAAAAACCTACTCTAAGCTTTCCTTTTGAGCTGGGAGTGTTGAGCTTTTCACTAGCTTCATATATACTGTCTGCAGCAATGTGGAATGGATAGGAAAGCTTGGACTGTAGCCTCTGAAAGCATAGTTATCTGTGCTGCAAGGTGCATCTCCAGTCACTTTCAAATGCTTATTGATGTTCTTGCTTTTTACATTGAGAAGTACTTTTAGCAGTACTTTCAGTCAGGACCGTTTGGGGTATTTTGTGTTTTAAAGCTTCTTAATATGGCAAGGAAGCAAATACCCCATTCATTCATACCTACATTTCATAATGAGCATCCTATTTCAACAAATTAAAAAGAAAACAACAAAAAATAATTATATGATTATGTGAGCAATAGGCAGGAAACCTTACTGAAGCACTCTGGGTGGTGAACTGACAGAACTTATGCATGGCTTCTGTTTCTTTGTGATTTACCCTTGCATAATGCATCATTACCAAGCTTGTCCTTAGTATGTATGTAGCTGGGAGTCACAGTCATGATTGAGATTCTCAGATATCACTTCAGATTTTCTACACCATCTGGCAAACGGTACTTAGCAGTGCTCAGAGGCATTTTGACTTCATTTGAGAAGCTGCAGATGTGGAATTCTCCACTTGGTGTTCACTTTTTTGTATTTGTTTTTGAGCCTGTTACTCTTTATCCTTGGAATTGCCTGAGTTTTGTTTCCACACACCACCTCTTTAAGAATATCGACTTTCAATTTGAATGGACTTGGGTCACCTTCCTGTGATTTACGTGCATGCACGTACACATAACAACAGAAAAGATGAGGCAATTACAAGCCAGAATGCTTGTGAAATGCCAGCTTCATAACTCAAAACCACTATGCTTTATGGATCTCTGGTTTGTAATCTATCTTCATCTGACTAGTTCCTCCAAACTGTGGCCATGCTTACACTGCTGCAAGAGTAGAATAGAGTTGTACTGAGTAGGAAACATCTCCATATAAGTATAAAGTATAGGAACCTTTCTCATATAGTTCCACAGGCATAATGAAGCCAGGAAAAGTGCTGTAACTGATAACATGTTACTCTGCTACAGGCACCAACTCTAAGTGGTCCCACTGAAATTGTGGTTGTGTTTTCTTTGGCACTGTCCAGAGTTAGAACCAGTTGAAACTAATGTCAGAATCAAATGTGTTGCTTCTTTCATCTGGAAACATTATAATAATTAGCAAGGCATTCAGCAGAACTGATTGAAACAAGGCACATTTCTTATAATGTTGGATAAGCTCCAAGTGGCATTTCTGGCATGCTTGTTAATAAAAGCCCTGAATCAAAGAAATACAATCATGTGTACCTTTCCTCCCTACGGATTCAGAAATAAACCTGGGAGAAGGAGTTTGCGTAGTCACCTGAGGGGAGGCAGAATGAAGTTCAACTGGACAGAGAATTCTAGGCTAGAATCCTCCACTGAAGTCATCCCTACCTCCCTGTACAACTTTTCTGTACAACTAGGACTGATACAGCTTCATCTTAAGGAATAGAAAGGTTGGAAGGATTTTAGTATGGTACAAACAAGCTTTCAGATATCCTTCAATTCACTTAAGTAATTGTGCTGTGGAACATATATAAATACATGAGCAATGGTAGAAGTGTGCTATTCCCTTGCAGTCTGTAGTAATGATCTACCTAATAGCTCCTTAGTAATGTCTTGAAGTAATATATAGTAGAATCTACAAGGCATGAATCATTTTAGGTCCATAACTTTAAGAGCCACTAATACCGTAGTCTTCACCGTGATTTAGGGATTAGTGAGAGTAATCACCTTCTTATGGCCACCCAGGAGAGAATGTGATTTGTAAGGTTTGTGCTCAAGCAAAAGCATCACAAAAAAATCAGGAAGGTGATGTATCTAAGAAATAATGTGGCATTTTCAGCCCTTCATGGCAAAGTATTTTCCTGTAGAATCCAGGAAACTGTAAGCTTTTTGTTTTTTTAAATGCATTCAATTCACAGCAATGGCGTAAAATGGGGTTAAAAATAGATTTAGTGGCTTTACTTAAAGTGTTGGCCTTGTAGGTTAATTGATAGTGAGCCCATTTGTAAGAAATCACAATCTGGTTTGTTGTTTAAAATCACAGGGTCAAAGAGACCAGTCCAATTTTATCTATTTTCTTGTTTCAATGGCCCTAAATCAGAGTAATCACTCTACAGTAATTATCAAAAAGCAGGACACAGCATCCCTCTGATTAAGAAGAGCTAATGTAAATAAAAAGCTCATTAGACTGATTTCTTTCTATTGATTTTTACCATCAAATTAGTCAAAAGTGTTTGTTATTCATGTGTTCTGTTTTCTGCATGTTGTAGGAAGATCAAATGTAACAAGGATAATTTATGGAATTGAAATTTATGAATTTCAAGACTTCTGTGCTAAAAAAAAACTCATCTAAAAGCACTCTGAAATCACAATTGTGACACTTTAGGTGGAGTGAAAAAGCATTGGAGTCTTTCAGATTATTTTGTAGTTTGAACTGCAAGTTATATCAATATATTTGCAAAGTGAATAGTAAAATTAATACACGTAAAGACAATTTGTCATGGTTGTATAATGATTTGAGAAATATAAAATAAATGCTAAGTAAAGCAAAATTGCATAAAAAAATTACATAAAAAATCACATATTTTCAACTGACTACCTTTTAAAGTCTGCTACATATTAATACCTGTCTTTATTGATGAATTCATGACTGCAAGATCTAACAAATGTCACCAAAAATCCTTTCAGTCTAAAGATGGAGACCTTGTCTTCTCAAGTGAAAACTTCCCTCCTTTAAAAGTCTAGATGAAGCTTCATACAAAATGTTGAGTGAAAATACTAAAAGTATACTAATTGCAGTAAAGATAACATTCATTGCATTTTAACATTTATTTTACCTAGCAAAGCATGGGTTAAAATACTATCAATAAGAATGCTATACTCAAATAACACTACAGTCTTCTGGGTTTATGCATGCCCATTAGGTAGAAACATGTTAATTCCATTCTAACTGCCCACAACAATTATCACCCTATATGACTAACTTAGTTATCATAGAAGATAACCTTATAGAGGAGTCATCTCCATTAAATTTAAGCCAGTCGAGTGTGATACACTATAGCTGTATCAAAACCCCCCCAAACAAAACACATGAGCAAACAAACAAAACCATAAACTGGAGAATCTACAAAATTGTTTCAGTTAAATAAATAATTGGCAGTATTCTATCTTCACTAGAAAACATCAGTTTGCTTTGTAACCCTTAGAGGGCTCCATTGCTATGTAATACTGCAAAACAGGGTAATTTGACATCTTCACATACTCTGACATCTGCTGTAATTTAATTCAGGCTTTACATTAGCTTTGTTTACATGGGTTCAACTGTATACAGAACCTTCCAAGCTAGTAAAAAAGGTCTGATGACGTAGCTTTAGGATTGTGACATGAAGTAAAAATTCCAAAAAGCTGTTACATACAGATTTAGTGGAATTAACGTCATAAATGTGACAGTATTCTCAGTTCCCAGACTTCAAAAGCGTGAAGAGAGGTACAGAAGCAAAATGCTTAAATATTATCTTAGTAAAGTCTCATGATTTTCTGAATGCTTCACTGTCCTTCTGGTGTGTCTGTGTGAAAATTACAGCATTGCAGTGCAGCTTCTTCTCTTTCACAAGCTAATAAAGAGGTTGGGGCAGAGCATTGCCTCCAAACAACAAATCTGTTATGGTAGAAGAAACGTAAGAGTCTCTCTTTTTCTTCCTTCCACAGGATTCAGGTACAATTCAGATCCTTTCTAGAAGCATGAAAACAGTTAAGAGTAACAATAGCAAAGGGCTAGCATCACAAATAAGAAATCTGATTTGAAGGAAGCAGCACAGGTGTGGTAACAATAAAGTGGCATCCACGTATCAACTTTTTTCATCTAGAAGAAGATGCTGGTTAAAAGGCAAAAGCGAGGGCTACCACACTGAAAAATAAGAGACTGTGAAGGATGGTTGCAACTTCACAGATGGTTCCCTTGGATCCCATGTGCACAGCAAAAGGGAGCCTAACAGTTTTGTTTGTTTGCTCATGTATTTTATATTGAGTGTTTTTGATACAGCTATAGTGTATGGCACTCAGCTGGCTTAAATTTAAAGGAGATGACTACTCCATAAGGTTATCTTCTATGGTAACTATGATATTGGGTGATAATTGTTGTTGGCAGTTAGAATGGGATTAACGTGTTTCTACCTAATGGGCACACATATACCCAGAAGACTGCCTGATGACTGGAAGAAAGCAAATGTCACTCCAGTCTTCAAAAAAGGCAAGAAAGAAGACCCAGGCAACTACATACCAGTCAGCTTCACCTCCATCCTTGGAAAGATGATGGTTCAGCTCATCCTGGCGGTCATCTCTAACCCAATGGAAGACAAGAAGGCCAACGTGGATTTACTAAGGGGAGATCCTGTCTAACTAATCTGATAGCCTTCTATAAAACCATGACCAAATGGATAGATGAGGGAAGAGCAGTGGATGTCATATATCTTGACTTCACTAAGGCTTTTGATACTGTCTCCCATAACATCCTCATAGAAAAGCTCAGGAGATGTGGCATAGATGGCTGGTCAGTGAGATGGATTGAAAACTGTCTCCACAACAGAGTTCAGAGGGTCATCGTCAGTGGCACAGAGTCAACTTGGAGGCCTGTGGCAAGTGGTGTCCCCCAGGGATTGGTGCTGGGTCCACTTTTGTTCAATATCTTTATCAACAACCTGGATGAGGGCATTAAGAGTACCCTCAGCAAGTTCGCTGATGATACAAAACTGGGGCGGGGGGGGGGGGGGGGGGGGGGGTTGGCTGACACCCTGTCAGGCTGCGCAGCCATCCAACGTGACCTGGACAGGCTGGAGAGCTGGGTGCAGGCAAACCTCAGGAAGTTTAATAAAGACAAGCACAGGGTCCTAAGTCTGGGGAGAAATAACAACAAGCACCAGAACAGGTTAGGGGCTGCCCTGCTGGAAAGCAGCTCCACAGAGAAAGACCTTGGAGTGCTGGTGGACAGCAAGTTCTCTATGGGACAACAATGTGCTCTTGTGGCCAAGAGAGCCAATGGGATCCTGGGATGTATCAAGAAAAATGTGTCCAGCAGGTCTAGGGAAGTTCTTCTACCTCTCTGCTCTAGCGAGACCACACCTGGAATACTGCATCCAGTTTCAGGCTCTCCAGTTCAAGAGAGACAGAGAACTGCTGGAGAGAATCCAACAGAGAGCCATGAGGATGATTAGGGGACTTGAGGATCTCCCCTATGAAGAGAGACTGAGATCCCTGGGGCTATTTACTCTTGAGAAGAGAAGATTGCAAGGGGATCTGATCAATGTGTATAAATATTGAGGGGTGGGTGTCAAGTGAAGGGGGCCAGGCTCTTTTCAGTGGGTCACAGTGATAAGACAAGGAACAACGGGTTCAAAGTAGAACATAGAAGATTTCACCTCAACATGAGGAGAAACTTCTTTACAGTGAGGGTGATGGAGCACTGGAATAGGCTGCTCAGGGGGTTGTGGAGTCTCCTTCTGTGGAGACTTTCAAAACCCACCTGGATGCATTCCTGTGTGGACTACCCTAAATGATCCTGCTCTGGCAGGGGGGTTGGACCTGATGATCACTTGAGGTCAATTCCAGCTTCTGATATTCTGTGATATTCTGTGCTACTGTGAAAAACTGCATGAAAATAAATCACAGGATGAGGTGGAAGTTTTGCAGGAAGTGGAGGAAATAGGAGAGTGGGTGGACATTTTTGCATCTCTAACATGGAAAGAAGACAGTTATCTGAGGGAAAACGAGAAACAGACAATGAAGTAAAAAGGAACATTCCTTATAATCTGGCAGCATTTTCTGGAAAGAAACTGGCATATTCCTGTGCATAAAGATCCTCCACAAGAGCACGGGTGAGACAGATCAAAATTATGTTGCTCAGGTAGTCTGGAAACTCTTCTAAACCCATCAAAAGATGAGAATGAAAAATCACTTTCAGAAATAGCAAAGAAACAATAAATAGGTCAGCACTGAGAGTTAAAAGCCATTTAACCTCATGCACTGCCTCCAGCACTCTGATGGAGAGGCTGACCACAAGACATTACTCCCTGCTCCTTTACTCTGTGAATTAACATGTGCTTTATGGGGCAGAATGTTTTCCTCAGTTCAGTTCATCTAGGGTCAGCTCACAAATTGGGAAACCACCAAGGAATGTCTTTGACAGAATCAATACTTTGTTCTGCATTTTCAGACACCTGATTTCTCCAAAGTGAACCCACTGCCAGCATGAACCCTTCCTCAACTGCCTTTCCTTGCAGCAGAAATGGGAAGTCCTCTGTTGCTCCACCCAGTAGTCCTTGATAAGTTTCATAACAGCAAACCATGCTCTAGTCCCTACAGGATTCAGTGTCAGGAAACTCATTCAGAAGGTTGTTGTTTGACTGTGTGTTCTGGAGCATGCTAAATGACCTCCCTATTGAAAAAAGGGGAAACTACCCAGATTGCTGAGTTTCTTTCATAGCCTTGGTGATAATGGACTCTGTAAATAAAAAGTATATGAGTCTTTATTCTTAAAGAAGGATCTAATTTTCCAAAATAAGAGAAAAAGAAAATAAGTAACATGAAAAGAATGGGGTGTTAAGAGTAAGAAACCAAATTTTTATGTCATTTTAAAGTATTTTTCTTGTACTAGTAAATCTCCTGTCTAAAATAAGAAAAGAAGATTTTAAAAATTAAATGAATGACTGTAGTGCTACTAAGGGTAGAATAGTTTAAAGTGAAAAATATGTATGGGATATATTAAAGTTCCAGCAAATTTAAAAGAAATAGGCAGGAAGGAAGGAAAATCATTGAATGAATCATACTCCCTTGGGTAACAGTGTCAGCAGACTTGAAATTATCATGTTGCATAGGACAAACAGATGAGCAAATTGATGAGTAACTGACAAAAACTTTTTTGCCTGAACACTGAACTGGCAAACAGCTTCTTTTTCTATAATAAAGATGTGAAGTAATCACTACCATCTCTTTGAAAGTCAGAGCTATAAGGAAGGACATAAAAGAGCAGATGGCATGCTATGATGATGTCCTAAGAAATACAAGCAGACATACTACTGCAACAGTGTTTCTTCATGGACAAATTTAATCACAGTGAAGTGATTTTGCCCTTATTACTTTATGGCAGATATTTCTGGCATGGCTTAGCACAGGAGATTTGACCTGGGCCCTAAGCTGACAGTACAGGCCAGTATTTTTTAAGATCTTTGAAACTTTGTCTCTCCATCTTGGTATGATCTTCCAAATTATTTTTTTTTCCTTGCTTAGGCAAGGAATTGATGGATGAAATGTATTTCACTCTGTAAGTTTTTATGATAGCTTTCCTACCTTGAGGTGATGCCAGCAATTCCTTTCCTGAAGCAGCACTTCTGTTAACCTTGGAAAGTGGTTGCACAGGTCTAGCAGTGAGTTATTAGAACAATTATCACAATTCTAATGTGAAAAAGTAACTACAGCCAGAAATAATTTGGTACTGCCAAAGGATTGGTACAAACATATCTGTAAAACCCAAGAGGAATAGGAAGGACAAACAGAAGCCAGTAGAGCCCAGTGGAGAGCCAGTGGGGGTACTCCTTTTTTAACTCTGACTTTTCTGAAAATTTAACATTTTTCTCTTAAATGAGATTTAGGGCTCTGCACTACAGAAAAAAAATCAAGATGGCTCGTGTTGTATTATGCATCTGAATTATGCATATGAATTTACCGATTGTAGTGTGGGAATAGAAGATAAAAGGCTCCCAAATAGGGTGTGAGTAGTTGTAGCCTAGCTGTAATGTGATAGAATGCTAACTTAGTAGTAGAAATAGAAATACAAATGATGAAGTGTGAGGAAGATAGAAAACAAATCTATGTGGCAAATGCTCCAAATAAAAAAGACAAATTACTAATCAGCAATAAAATTGGACATGTTGGAACAGGTCCAATGGAGACCCAAAAAATTGATCAGAGGGGTGGAACTTCTGCTATGAAGAGAGGCTGAGAGATTTGAAGTTGCTCAGCCTGGAGAAGAGGAGGAGAACTTATTGTGGCCTTTCAGTACTTAAAGGAGGCTTACAGGAAAGATGAGGACAATCTTCTAGCCCAAAGTATTCTATGATTCTATGACCTGGCCTGCTTTACTTTGCAGACATTCCAATTCCTTATGTCAATAGATGGAATACACTATAATCCTCATTCTCAAAGAATATGACTCCTAAAATAGCATCTGTTTCAACACTTAAATACAAAGATGAAGTATACAATGCTTGTTTCTAAGACTGCAGTCTCAAAGACACCTCATTTGTAATGGTACCTGTCTTTTATTCATCTCATGGAATGCCTGAAATTAATTCACTTTCACTAAGACATAAACTACTTATTAAAATATATTTTTAAAATAACATTAAATAATATCACAAAATACATTTATGGATGTAATGTATTTTCTTTTAAAAGGGCTAAGAGACAAATACAAATAACAGAAACACCACCTTTATTTTTATCACACAAAAAGCAGACAGGTAGCGTAACCCTTCTAGAGAAGCAGAAATTGGAAGAGAGACATTTTTAAGCTCTCTGTCACATTTTAAATATTCCTACTTTCCTTCATGAAACATAAATCTTAGCTTAACGTTCTTGAATGAAACAAATTCCCAAGTCTAAGCTGAAACTGATGATCATGATGCTCAGCCAGAAACAGTTGGAGAGAACATCATGATAACTCACAACTCAAAGAATGGGATCCTCACTAAAAAAGCAATATAACTAGATTTACAGTCCTGGACTTACTGACCTGGATTAGACATGATCTTGAGACTTGCCTGTGCACACTTTCCAGCAGTCTCTTAGATCTTGGGCAAGATGTTCTTACTCCTTAACTCCTGTTATAGAGCCATTTTAGCCAAAGAGACAGAGAGCTCAACTATTAGACCAGGAGAAAATCAGGCCCAGGTTTCAAAGAGAAAATGGCATCAGGTTCACTTGATGTGACAAGCTGCACTTGCAATCATGGCTCCAACCTTGGTAAATGGTCTAGCCATCAAATACTCCGGAATTATGCTCTTATTGTATTTTCTCTTGACAGTAAATGCAAATAAAGGATGTATGTTTTGGAAATGCTTTTAGGAACACCTGAATGAATGAATCTCAAGTTGTTCTTTAGGTATCTTACTGATAATAGGTTGACAGTTCTTTAATTGGAACACTAAAGAAACTGAAAGTCACTGCAAAATATGCTTAAGAATTAGTAACATTAGTTTAAATGTTTATGATATTTGGGCTAAGAACAAGAAAACTTTGAAACAAGGTGTCAAAAGATAAGGTAGTAAAAACTCAGAGTTCAAGCTCTGTTAGTTTTTAGAAAGATTGCTGGGCAACTTTCAAGAAGAAAATGTAGTGCTGCAAAGGTTTATGTATATATATGCATAATTTTGTTCCATAATCTTCTTTCTTGCCTGATTATAATTATTCACATGCATGGAAATTTGTAAGATGATGTCTGTCAATATGTACAGTAAAATTAACTTTTAACCACATGCATATGGTGAGCAAGACCTGTTGCTAATCTTTTTGCAACAGCTTAAATGATCATTTTTCTTGCTGGTGGTGACAGCTTTTTCCTGCTTAACTGTTGGAAACATTATAGTATTATATGGTGGCTTTTCTCCAGGTTTACTGAGTATTGTTTTCTTGTTGCAAGAGGGAAAACTTACATTGCCCATCATATATAGTACTTGACATTTATAGTACAAGTGGGATTGATTACTTTAACATATGACAAAACTGCAGCCTCAAAATATACACGATATGAGACAATATCATCCTGTGCAAATATATTATTTATTTCCTACTATTAAATGCTCCACTGTTGGTCAGTTTCAATATTCTTGACACCTGATTTTTTTTTTCCACTATGAGAACATAAATTAAGTCTTAAAGTACAGATATTTCTGAGTTTCCATCATTGTTATAGGTATTGCTGTGTTTTGCCTGAAGCTTGGGCAAAGACGTGGATGATAAAGATATAATGAAAAATGGATCCATTTTTAAGGTTTTGAATTTTGGTATGAATAAGTGTATAACAGTTTTGACTAGTTCTGATATGGTTTTCCTGACCAAAATTACATCTGGAATTAGGCATAATATTTTTCTGGAAGAAAAGAAAGATAAATTGGGATTTTGTGTAATATGTTGCCTCTTAGAACTGCACAACCTTTGTTGTTATTTCCAAAAACGTGAAAGAACCACACTGTATACAGAAAATACACTTTTTAAATTGTAGAATCAACGTGAGAATACATTTTTTAAAATCCAACCTTTACTTGCATTACTCTAAAAGTTCTAATTTCCTTCAAATATATATATATATATATATAATATATGAAAAGGCACTTCAGCTCCTAACTTTTAGGACAAAGCTGTATCTAAAATTCTCTAGCAGTTCAAGGACAAAACACGACACATACTTCAGCTGCAATTCTCAGGTGGGACATTCCTTAGGTAGCAAGGTGAGAACTAGCCTCCATGAAGCATAAGAAGGGCCATGAGGATGATCAAAAGGTTGGAGCACCTCTGCTGTGAAGAAAGGCTGAGAGAGTTGGGGTTGTTCAGTTTGGAGAAGGGAAGGCTCCAAGGAGACCTTATTGTGGCCTCCCAGTATCTGAAGGGGGCCTACAAGAAAGATGTCAAAGGACTTTTTAGGGTATTGATTGGTGATAGGACTAGGGAGAATGGATCCAGGCAAGAGGAGGCCAGATTTAGATTAGATGTTAGGAAGAAGTTCTTCACCATAAGGGTGGTGAGACTCTGGAATGAGTTGCCCAAAGAGGTGGTGAAAGCCCCATTCCTGGAAGTTTTTAAGGCCAGGCTGGATGTGGTTCTAGGTAACTTGATCTAGTGGAAAGAGTCCCTGCCCCATGGCAGGATGGTTGGAACTGGATGATCCTTGAAGTCCCTTCCAACCCTGAGAATTCTATGATTCTATGATTTCCCCCCTGGTGTTTTAGTACATATGCATTTCTTTTGTCCCACCTCCCTTCTCACACCTACCCCCTCATCCCACTCATCCCACTCCCAAATTCTTACAATAAAATTCAGGTGTCGTTCACATTAACAACAACTATAAGATGTCATTAACTAGTTTTGTTTGTTCTTTGACATTTGAAAAGAATCAGATAAGAAAATCATAAGGATTTAGCTGAAGTTTCATGTCGTCATGTTAGAAATACAAATGTTTTGGCTTTAAAGAGAAAAGTCAGGGAGTTGAATATCTTAAAATGAGATGACAGATAAAGTCACAACAATATGATGAAATACAGATAAAGTCACAACACCACTATGAAACACTGCAACACCAAAGGCAGAGTGAGAAAGACACTTGCTGCAGGATGTCATTTGAGTGGGTGGAGCATAGAAGGAGATGTCTTCAAGTCTTATCAGACGCTCCTCTTGCTCTTCCTGCTAGCCAGAAGTTGCATACCCACAGTGTAAGGATGCCTGGTAGGCATTAAGTGCTGGAAGAACCCAAGTATAAAAGGGGTGCTAAACTATCTCACTACTACAAAACTGTATCATTTGCCCTTAAGAAAGCTGTGAAAATGACTGGTGAGCTGCCTGAATAATATTGCTATATAATCAATGACAAAAAAAAATTATTAAATCCTAGTGCCTTGCTCTGGTGTAGGACTTTTCTTCCACAGCCCTTGAAAACCTCTCACAAAAATTAGTAAACAGTGTTACCTTTTACTCACAAAGGCAATACATACCAAGTTTAAGGATGAACAAGTTCTGTTTTGGGAGAGAGAGAGAAAAGTAAGGAAGCTGCTTTTTTCAGTTATGAGAAAGTTGTTGCTGCCTATTTCCCGGTGCCCACTAACGTGGGAAGGAAAGTGCCACTTACCCTTTTCCTGAGAGGATGTTAACATTCAGCCTATCTTGGGGCAAAGAAAGGCTGCACACTATATACTTGAGTTAATTCTAAGTCACTGAAAAAATGGGTTAGTAAGATATTTACCCTGACTGCAAAAGACCCCTGATTTGACTTTTTTTGCTGGTTACTCATTGGTGGCAGGTAACTCATAACTGTAGGTTTAAACACACATGATTAATTAAATACATGTATCTATCTTACAGTTGACATTTTCATATTTAGTGTGTAAGTGTTAAAATTTAATAAGCAATTAAATTATGCAATTTAGATCTTGACTTCTAACTGTTTGTTCTTTAAGAATTGATAAGGATAACAATGTTTAATGGTTTTTCACTTAATTTTATTTGCACAGTTATTGGAAAACCACTTTGCCATGCTTAATTTCATTGCACGGAGAAATCTTGATTATAATGGTGTCATAAATAGTCCATTTATATTCACTGTTTCCAATTTTGCCTTTCTGCCAAAATCAGCTTTAACTGTAAAATAAAACCATACTCCTTGTACATGATACTTACCCCAGGGTTACCATTATCAGACAATCTAAACACTGTTTTCCTTCTAACACCCCTAAAGCCTTTGCAAAAATCATGTTTCCTTTTCATGCAAGCTTTTGCCTATAAGGTCTCAATATTTTCTGGGCAATTCTAAAATTAGTCACCTAACAGTTAACAATATACCTCAGCTAATGTGACTATCTAGGAACAACTATTATACAGAACATTAAAAAAACCCAAAAAACTCAGAAGTTTTGTATTTTCTACTCTTTCCTCTTTTACTAAAAAAAACCAAACCAAAACAAAACAAAAACCCACAAAAACCCCACAAAACCCAACCAAAAACAAACCCACAACAACAAAAACAACCAAAAATCACCAAAGCAATCCATCATCCCTCTGGGTCTTTATAAAGTATATCTCCTTCTTCTATTTCTGTATCATCTTCAAAGAGCTGTCATCTCTACTACATATCACTGTCAGTTTTACATAAACACATCCATTCTGATAACTTCAGCATGTCATAATCTTTTAGAGACAGATGCAGGAAAAGTAACATGAACAGTATTGTAAGATATTAATTACATGTAACTGACATACATTTAATTTTTTTTTTTATTCTAGAGCATTATTAAAATAAATCTGTGCCAGTTTTAGGAAACCTTTGCCATTTAAGACATTTTGTTTTAATTATTTAAGACAATATTGTAATTCCACCAGTATAAGATTTAATTTCTTTTTTTTTTTTTTTTCTTTTCAGTGGAAGTGCATCATACTTAAAATGTGGCAGCTTAGGCAACTGGGTAAAACTGTTATTGATCAAATATGCATTGGATTTCCTGAATTTGCAGTTACATATTTCTAGAATTCCTGGAGCTAAAGAGAAAATGAAATGTAGCATTGGGTAAACACTAAATTAGATGTTTGTGAAACGATTGGGTGAATACTAAATTACAGGTTTATGAATCGTTCATAAATCAGTATTTCCAATAGCACAAAATAAGTTTATGATAGATCCTATTTTGAGATTATTAGTACTGATCCACTATCTGGATTTCTTTTTACTGAAAATACATGCTCAAGATAGGTGAATTCAATCAATTAGACACTAGATGTTCTACACTTATACATAAGGAAGGTACCTAGTTCTTGTTGTTTTAGAGAATTTGCTTTCATTCCACATCTGGAATATTGTGTACAGTTCTAGACTCTCTGTTTCAAGAGGGATTCAGAATACTGGAAAGAGTTCAACAGAGTGCTATGAGGATGATAAAGGGACTGGAGCACCTCTCTTATGAGGAAAGACAGAGACCTGGGGCTTTTCTGACTGGAGAAGAGAAGTATGGGAGGGAACCTTACCAATGGCTACAAATATCTGAAGGGTGGAGCTGGTCTCTTTTCAGCGATACCCAGTGACAGGATGAGAGGCAATGGACCAAAATTCAATCACAGGAAATTCCATCTCAATATGAGAAAAAACCTCTTTACAGTGAGGATGATGGAGCACTGGAACGGGTCTCCTTCTCAGCACACTCAAAAGACACTTGGATGCATTCTTGTGTGGCTTGTTCTAGGTGATCTTTAGAGGTCCCTTCCAACTCCTACCAGTCTGTGATGTAATTTACTTAAAATCTTAGATCTCTTCTGACCTAAGTATAGAAATAGATCCTAGTAGTTCAAAGGAACAAAACAAACAAATAAACAAACGAAAAAAAAGCTGCCCCCCCCCAAAAAATATGCAAGAACAAGATCCCACTTATTATATCTCCTTTTCAGTGGTCAAATTCATCTCCCAATGACTTAATGAATCTGCCCAGCTCTTCTAATCCTACTTTGAGTCACTGGCTTAGACTGAGTATCCTGCAGGAGCACACAAGTAGATACCTGGAAAACAGCTATTTTCTTACCAGCACAGATGAAAAACTAAGTAAACATTTTAAATTGTTTGGAAAACCAAAATGAGCTTCTCTGTCACCTTCTATTTTCTTCTAATGAAGTCTCATTCTTACACCTTATTGGTAATGGCTCTAATGCAACATATTCTTTGTTTTCACTTACAGAAACCTATTCTCTAATGTTTCTTATCTGTGTAATCTGACCTGCTAGCTCCTGATAGCATCAAATTAAAAGTTATGATTTTCTTGCAATTGCCCTGTCAAATTTTGCCTGCTCTTCTAGAAATCTTATACTCCTGGCCTTTTAAAGAAGCTGTTACTCTACTATTATTGTGCTGAGTACACTATTACTTCTTTGATCTTGCTGGAGCCTGAAACTGATAACCAATCTGTAAGAAAGCAAAAATTGCCTGCTAACCTCACTAAGGAGAATGAGAACAAAAAACCTGTGGGTTTCTCTCTGTTGGTTTTGGGTTTTTAGCTTAATGCATCTGTGTCTCTTCATGACCAGTTCTGTTTGGTTTGTTTGATTTGTTTGGTTTTTTCGTTTGGTTTCGTTTGGGTTGGGTTTTTTATTTTGGTTTTGGTTTGGTTTGGGGGTTTTTTTGAGGGTGAAACGTCACATCTTGCTGATTCAAGCACTATTTCTCAATGTAATTTAAATTACAGTTTTCCTCCATCACAATTATGTATTTTATTGAAAGAGACCTCAAAAACCTTGGGAATGATTTTTGGATAATGCAGTGAAATTGCACAAATAGCTGAGATAATCACAAATTTTCATTCAAACATGAACATGGCCAGTCCCCTCCTTATACAGAAGGTATACAAAGGCTGCTTTTATAGCA